>NW_022146912.1:0-6994 GCF_002938485.1 Sitophilus oryzae | reverse complement strand
TTTCTTTAGCGAGCTATAGATTTTACGTCAATCCAGGGATACATATCGATATGACTGAACACGAAAAAAGCTTTAGTACATTATTGATGTCGTTCATTGGATAAATTGCTATACAATTTCGTGACAAAAGTTCCATTCTTCTTGGTAATACACCGACTGGTACAAAGGGAGTTCAACATGAACAAAAAAAAAAAAAATGTTTTCCCCAAATCCCAAGAAATTGGTAAAAATTGGCCTATATTTTACAGTCAAGAAATGTCAGCTACTGCAAAATAAATACCTTTTTAAAGAGATTTTTTGTTATTAGTGTTTTTCTATATATTGCCTTAGATTAAATAAAGAATATGTATAAAGAAAAAGTTTTTTTAATAGTTATTTTTTATACAAGACTATAAAATAGTATTTTATCGATAATGCAATTTTATCGTCGTGTATAAACAATATTTTTTTCCATCAACGGAATTTATTACGAGTAGGAAAATATTGTGCTGGGTTGGCGTTGGTTTCTATGTAATTTAACAAATAAATAAAGTTGTCTCTTTAGTTATCAGTTTTGAGTCAATATTTTTAATTCTCTTACGTGTCGATTGTTGATTGAATTGGAGCCAGAAATGGCTCTAAACGAAATAAGTAAATTACCAACAGATATTCAGGCTGAGGCGACAACGCTATCCAAACTACTTCCATTTAAATCTGAATAACTTTTTTTTTAATTGCTTTCCGAATGGAAGTTAAAGTTAAAGTACTATTTATCTACTATTTTTGATAGATATAAGGCAATTTTAACAGTTGCTGGTGGAAAAAATATTTTATTTTTATTTTATTATTTTTTTTCATCAATTGCTACATGTACTTGCCATCAAACCGTACATGCATGTTATCTGTGCATGTTAGGCAAGACACCATTTGAGCTAAGCTTGGGCAAAACATTAACAGTTGAAAATAAAATATATTTAATTTTTTAAGAAAATTCACTTTGTGGTTTTGAAACATTATATGTCATCAAAAGAGTTACATTTTTAAATGAGGTTTTCTATTTATTCTGCTGCTCAGAGATAAAAACTGGAATGATAATTTCCATTCTAAAAATGTAAAACAACAAAGGAACAAACTTCACAGCATTAACGCTGAAACTAGAACTCATGTACAAGCGTATTTAAAGTTGTGTCCATGATAACTTTGTAAAAGTTTTTAGCGGAGATATCAGCCTTTGTTTGCATATTGTTTCCGGCGTTTTACAGAAAGATATAAATTCGAGAACTATAAATATTCTAATGGGAAAAGGAAGCAATCACAAGGTAATTAAAGTGAAAAGAGAAGTTTACAATGGGAATCCATATTTTGACTTGTTTTGTTGAATGTTTTTGAGGAATTTATCTGTTGTATTATCTGATTCTTTTTTACATAAATTTTGGAATATGTATCTTCACAAAAGACATGTTTTGTATAAAACATACAGGGTAAATCCTGTAAAAAAAAAGAAATTGTGTGAGCATATGTAGAATGAATGTAGAATGAGTAAGAGGGAGGGTTAATCACTGCGACCTTAAAGATCTATTGTGCCCTCCTTCCTTGAGTTATCACACAGTCTATAACCCATTATACCCCTGTTGTAGAGGGGACAGGGTATTTCCCATCCTCCTCTGATAACAGTTCTTCCTCCGAGGGTACACACCCTTCGACGGTTGGAGTTTGGCCCTCCGTGCCGAGGAACCCGTGAGGTGGAGGCTGGAGGATCTGTCTCCATTTTCTCAACCTCTTTAACTTGGTCTCTCCTTAGACCTGATACCGGTGTTGCTCCGTATCTATAATAGAGGATATATACTCTTTCTCTATTGCCTCCTTGGATTTGAGGTCAATTCCTATTGTGAGGACCTGATCATGACCCTCCTCCCTCGAGTCGATGACTCGCCAACTCGATGTCCTTACATTGAAGTTCTGACCCTGGATAAGGCTCAGCAGGTAGGTGGTGTCTTTCCCCTTGCTCCTCGGCAGAAAGACCGTGATGACCGCACCATTAGGGATGTTTTCTCTCTTCACTGGTGAGCATATGTAGGTTAATTTAGAGCATTTTTGAAAAATATTGAGTTTCACAGGGTGTCCCCAAAAAAAGTTACATATCAACCTTGTATTTTTTTATAATGGAATACCCTAGATATATTAAATAATTTTCGGATTCTAGGAGAGAAATAAAGAGGAGTTTCATTAGATAGTATAATATGACTAAAATGTAAGCTTATTGACATATTTCACATTTTCTAAAAATGAAGAACAAATTTTAAATTCTATTAAAAACTACCTAACTTGATTCTTCCCCGGTATAGACTAATATGTAAAATAACTATTGTACTTTAAATCAAATTAATATTTGACCCAAAAAGTTATACACGGTGAGACAAAATTAATATTGAAGAAGATTCATTTTATGCAGTGAACATGAAAGGAAGCAGTTTCAGCATTTATTTTTATGACATAATTATACATTTTTATCTAGTTTTAATTCTGTAATAATTAAATATGTTTTAAACGTTTATTGTCTTTATTAGCGTTAGATATTTTACTCTACTTCCTTTAATTTTTTATAAAATTAAGGAAAGGTATGTCACAGCCGCCTAGATTTTATCAAATAATAAAGATATACTGACCCATAATCATAAAAATGAAAATCTAGGAAAATCTTTGTCTAAGGGGAAGGCAACATTAATAGTGTTTTGAAGATATGTGAATTCTGCATTGAATATCGGCAATAATATACTGGGTGTTCCATTCAAACCAATGTTCAGTATCATTTTTGTCTCACCCTTTAAACTTTGCGGGTCAAATTTTATTTGCTTTAATATACATTGGTTATTTTAACTATCAGACTATTACAACAGGGTAAATTACAATGTAGGTTCTTTAATGAAACTCGCCCTTATTTTTTTCTAGAATCAGAAAATCAATTAATAAATAGGGTGTTCCATTACAAAATAAACTTTGATGCGTAACTTTTTTAAGGGACTCTATCTATAAAACTATATATTTTTATAAAATGCTTTCTATTAATCTACATATGCTCCCAAAATTTCATTTCGATATAAACTAACGTTCTCCTTATATCCTCCGCATCATATGAGAGGTGCAATCGCCACCCTGTATATTGTTAAGCATTCACCTGTGACAGTTGAGTGCAGTCAGAGTAAGGTTCTCTTATAATGACTCGAGCACTTGTATGATTTATAATTGATAAGTTGTTTTGTGGTGCCAAATACCCAGATATTTAAATGAAATAACATAAATTATTTATTGATATTAAAATCAATCTATGAAGAAATGCTTTTACGATAGCGTACGCAATTACCATACTGTCCTACGACACTGGGGGCCTAAAACATCACGAGATTCTTCAATAATAAAATATTTTTTGATTCTTTGTTAGTCGGCAGTACTATATCGGTACAATATTCAAGATAAAGAACCATGCATTTTGAGTTCTATTATATTAAGCTAAATTCAATAATCATACGACCCAACTATTAACTGAACCAACCTACATTTAATTCAAAACAAGGAATGTTGACGGGCATGCTGACCGACATCGACACAGTCGATTCCAGTTTTAATACGCAGAGGAAATATAGTCCATGTCACTGTCAAATTCTCAAAATCTAGTGCATCCCGTCGGCTTGTTTTCGGTAATTGAATTGCAAATTGATTTTAAAAGCGAAATAATTGAAATTGTCTGCGAGCTCTGGATTGATATCTTTTGATGGCGGGAAAACAAGGCCCGTTAAATTAGATCGAAACGTTGTGGTGTAATAAATTAGCCACTGAACTAATAGCCTTTAGATATTTAGATATCAAATTAGTTATGTTAGTGTAATTGTTTGTTAAATTTATATAATAAGAGGTGGTATTTTCCTTGTCAGAAAACCTTTTGTTGAGGTTTGGATACAAAATAGATTTTTTAGATGAATTGCCTTACTGTCCTGAATATGCTAATATGATGTTCAGATCCAATAGCTTATGTCATTAAATAATTACTCCAGTTCCTGTTTCACCGGAAATGACTACAACTTTTGATTTTTAAATGGCACCCTCGGTATTTTTTTTTTACTTTATTCTTGACTTTTGACATTTTCACTTAAAACAAAATTGTATTTTAAATTTCAGCCTAGAGTACCATTGCTATGTTGAAAACACTAATTTTTAATCAAGGAGCCTTGGTAAAATAGTTTTGATCGTCTAATGTTTTTAGTGTAAAAGATGCCAAAATCGTATTTTTAATCATAATATATCAATTTTTTCAAATGGAACGAGGAAAAAAGCATTTTTTATGAATAATTTGGTATCACACCCTTGGTATTTGAGGCAAATTGTCGTTATGAACCGCATGTTGCAATTTTAAATAAACAATATTCGAAAATGTCAAAAGTTGCAGTCATTTCCGGTGAAACAGGAAGTGACTGAAAACAATTGAATATGTCAATCAATCCTAATGTATGTCTTATACTAACATACCACATCTCGATTTTTTAACTGAAAAAATAAAAAAGATATAGAAGTGAGCCACTTTTGAGATGCACCCGGTATACTAGTACAAAACACCAATCAAGCTTGAGGTTTTCCACTGAGATTGCCATATTGTGGAAATTTCCATATTTGTATTGCTAAACAAGTTGTTATTGTCTGCTCTAATAATGGCTTCTTTAAATTTACACTTTTCTAAAGAAGTCATTTATGGACAACACAGGCTTCCGACCACTTTATATTAAACTGCTTGGCACATGGTCTGCTATTATCTTTGTTTCTTTAAGAGTTTATTATTTCACCCTCTCTTTGTTTATTTTTTATGTTCGTTAAGTCATACATTTAGAGGACTTTTCTCTATCCAATATACGACTCACCGTATTTACATGGTATCTGGTAGATGGAGTTCTTGTTTTTTTGTTAAAATTCTTAACTAGGGAAATTACCGGTCAATTGCATTAAACCCAATCAACCATAATTCACTAAATTGTTAACAGTCCTGTAATGTAAGAATAATTATTCTCAAAATATTGATAGGGACAGAGATTACAAGCAACATTTTAATTAAATATTAATTTAATAGGAAGGGAGATTTCTTTAATGTTAATAATGTTTTTTAACCTGGAAATTAATCATTAATTATTGTTTGTTTATTTATCTACGTCAGTGAGTTAAGAAGCTCTTAACTCACGCATTTTGAGTGAGTTAAGAGCTTCTTATCTCACGCATTTTCATTACCGCACTCCTTGTGTAGATGATTACCAAAGAGAAAAAAATATTTTGTAAAACATTTATTTTGCACTAAATACCTACTAAATACAAATAAACTGTTCTATTGATAATAGTTATAAAACATGAAAACTTATTTATTATAAATGTTAATGATACAGTTCAACAAACAAAAGTGAAACAAACAAAAGTATACAAATTACATTGTCAGTCTTATTGTTTAAAATAAACATTTATAAATGTTTACAATCATTCAAAAGAATAAAAAAATAAAAATAGGATTTAAAAATATTTAGTAAGTTTATAGTAAATATAGTAATAGCAAATATTAGACCAGTGTTTACATGTTCAAATTAGAGATCAATAGATTGTCAAAATATAAGTCATTTACGGCGTAGAAAGCCTTGTCTAGTAAATAAGATTTCAAGCTTTGAGAAATGAAGAAAATGATGTTATAGATTTTATTTCAAATGGCAGGTGATTGTGCATTTTTTTCGAGTTGTATAATATTGAACTTTTAACTAACTCTGAGCGTGGGGTAGGTAGATAAAGATCTTGCTCCGCGTTCTTGAGTGGATAAGGGTGAGATGGCCTTTCATGAGAAGCTGATCCATGCTTAGGTATTAGGCAAACGGAATCAAATATAAATAGGGAAGGAAGAATTAATATTTTTAATTTTTTTAAAAAGTCCTGGCAATGAATTCTGCTGTTTCGTCCCAGTGAATATCGCTCTTCTGGAGCTTGAAAATGCGGCCAAATTGAGTCGTGCAACACGTACCCCAAAATGGAAGGGCATACCTGAGGTGCGACTCAAAAAGTGCATAATAAACAGTTCTAGCCACTCACAAGTTAAGCTCCTTAGAAACAGATCTTAATGCAAAACAGGCAGAGCTTAATTTTTTCGACAAAGCGTCAATATGCATGTCCCATTTTAGAGAATTGTCTACAACAAGCCCTAAGAATTTTATAGATTTTACGACGTCAATGGTGGTGTTGTTAAGTACAAAAAGCCGCAGCAAGGTTTTATACGACAAAGCTTTAGTTTTAGAAGTGTTGAGACAAGATTTAATGGTGATTAAGTTATTTGATATAATCCTGTGAAGTGCCGTGACTTCCTTGTTGCTCTTAATGAAGCTAGCGTGTCGTCCGCAAAAGGACGACCTTTACCTTCTATCCCTTGATGGGCTAGCACCTAGAGTAGGAGGACTTTATTTTCTTTGTTTAATTTGTTTATTCAGTTAATAATACGTTTTTTTTTTGTTACAGCCTCGCGTATTCGATACGAGATCACAAGCGGTAACATAGGTGGCGCCTTTGCCGTCAAAAACATGACAGGTGCCATCTATGTAGCCGGCGCTCTGGATTACGAAACAAGGAAAAGGGTGAGTAAAAAATCATTATTTTTTAGATATACAGAGTTACAATATAAAAAAATTACTAACATTATTGAAAATAGATCTGAAGTTGGGAGAGAATAATTTTAGCAAATAAGGAAAAACGAAAAAAGCTTTTACTTTATATGTGCCATTTTTTTTTATTTGGTTATGTACTAATGACGTTCTTATTTTTGAGCAAAAACCAACAAGCAAACGGAAAACTGTTTATACTAAATGTGTTTCTGACATCAGCGAAAAAATCTCATTTCCTTTTTTCTTCTGTTTTTCGGGATCGCTTAAAAATCATTACCGCGTCGAGAGCTTTTCACTTTTTCTCTATGGATTTTCCGGATTATTATTTTCGAATTTTTAGAAAAAAA
>NW_022146911.1:0-27722 GCF_002938485.1 Sitophilus oryzae | reverse complement strand
TAAAATATTTGCACTTATTTCTGGGACACCCTGTATAAGAAATAAAAGAAAAAAAAAACTTACTTGTACATATTACCTGCAACTATATACTTTTTAAATCTTCGCAATTTATGATGTGAGATAATTCAATATTAATTTTGATTGATCATCGACAGGGTTATACTCATCATCGCCTTTGATGATATGATGAACCCGAAAAAAAACACTAGGAAGAAAATAGTAAATACGAATTCGAAAATATTTAATTAATCATGTATGTACATCATATCAAGGAAAATATATGTTATTTATTATTTATCGTAGTACAATACCTTTTTTGATAGAGATGTGCGCATTAGGCATCTTGTTGTTCCTTTCTTAATTATTTGAATCTTCGGTTTTTCCTCTATACGACCTTCAAGAAATCTATTAAGAATCAATAATTTTGATGTGATGAATTTATAATAGTACCTACTAATAATAATAGCAAATAAAAATAATCATATTCATAATTTTTCACAGTGTTTGACAATTTTTTGAGAGTGCTCTGATGTTTCCCTATTTTCCCCGCAGAATCTGCATTCAACATTTTTTCTTAGCTTCAATCGACCGAGGAGTTCATTGAGAAGATAGTGTCTTATTAAAAACCACGTGACAGTTCGAAGACTGTTTTTACTTAAATCAACTTTTTTTTTGAATTTCCTCGGTTGTAAGTCCTCAGAAATTTCTTTCAGTATCTTAGACCGTTGCAAGATTCCCATTCCATGGTACGGATGGAGTCTTCCAAGTTCTTGAGTTCCGCTTTTACTTAGAGTTCCACTTAGGAAGCAGAACGGTTCTGGTCCAGTTACTGGGACTGTCCGCTCCTTTTCTAGCTCGATCATCTTCTCTCTCTTGATCTTCAATCCCTGGGTGTCCTAAAAGAACAGGAGTACTTTGTTTTCTTTAGAAAATCTAGAAAATCACGATGAGACACCTCTTAATATTAATATTAAGAGGTTAAATTTTACCAGAATTTTTGTTTCATCATCGTGAACGGTATTTTTAAGGTAACTCTAAAATAAAAAAAATATACAGGGTGCTACAAATTCGAGGTACGAGCATTGGTATCTCGGTAACCGTAATAGATACGAAGATGGTTAAATTGGAGCAAAGTTGCGCCCTGGGATGTTCACCAAGACGCCATCAAAAAAGTTTTAAAATGTCAAGGATTGCTGAGTTTTTTGGAAAAACGGATTTTTTTGAAAATCAACTTTATTTTTTCCTGTCGTTACTTTTTAGAAAATCAAAAAACTAACTGAACATTTTCACAGTCACTTTATTAGGGCTATCTGACAGTATTTTTAGATTTTCAAATTAGCTGATAATTTGTGATATACAGAGGCCGAGTTAATTTTTTTAAATACGGACCTGCATTTTTTATTTCAGTTTTTGAAAGAACTCGGTCTCCTGAGTACAATGATATGCCACACTTGATACTTTTTTTGTTTTGGACATTTGAACACAATTTATTCGAACTAATTTCAAGTCCGGCTCTGCTTTTTTTAAATCTTTAATCTATTCCTTGTTACAATATTGATAAGCTTTCAAACTTAACAATGACTTGGGGTAAAACATTGAATACGGAAAATCAAATGCAATAAAAAATAATATATAATAAATAATATAAATAATCATATCATTTCCCCGGAAGATGGATCGGTAATGGTTTGGCATTGGTTGGCATGGTTTGGCATAAAAATATTATGCATATTTTTAGATCGTACACTGAAATTTCAAATTCATAATAAAAAAAGTTGAAAATAATATCTTTAAATTGCTGACCTGGTTATTATTTATTTGAATAATTGGCTCGATTTTTCTTATTCAATGTTAATCAGCGCTGATCAATATTGTTGGATTGACTATAATCAGAATAATTTAAAAAACCAGACTTGGACTTGAAATTATTTTAAATAATAATTAAATAGTTTTGTTGTTGTTAAGGTAACAAAAACAAAAAAAAAGTATCAAGTGTGGCATATCATTGTACTCAAGAAACCGAGTTCTTTCAAAAACTGAGATAAAAAATGCAGATCCGTATTTAAAAAAATTAAGTTGGCCTCTGTATCTCACAAATTATCAGCTAATTCGAAAATCTAAAAATACTATCAGATAGCTCTAATAAAGTAATTATGAGAATGTGCTATTAGTTTTTTCATTTTCTAAAAAGTAACGACAGGAAAAAATAAAATTTACTTTCAAAAAAAATCCGTTTTTTCCAAAAAACTCAGCAATCTTTGAAATTTTAAAAACTTTTTTGATGGCTTCTTAGTAAACAACCAAAAACACAACTTTGCCCCAATTTAACCCTCTTCGTATCTGTTACGGTTTCCGATATTCCAATGCTCGTACCTCGAATTTGTAGCACCCTGTATATATATTTTTTTTGGTGCACCCTAATAGCCAGTTTTAGCTGAAGTTCCGTTTCAAAGGTCTGTCTCATTAAAAAAAATCTCTTAATCACTTTATACCATCTTCAGCCCGATCCAATCCTTCTTCGATAAATCCTGACCAGGATACGCTCGCGAATCCAAACGAAAAAACAATTAAAAAAAGTCCCTCCGCCAATAACTCTTTGCGCCCGCTCATCTCGCCTCGTTCAAGGAGCACCGTACCGCCCGAGGCAGTACCGTACGCAAAGGATGCTGCCGAGTCTATATAATAGACTATGGCGCTTATGTTCAATTAGTACTCAAATCGTCTGCTTTCTTTCTTGGTCGCTGTGAATTCGGTACTAGTAGATGTGCTCGTATGTGATGGAAAGTGTAATCATCGAACGATAGTAGCGATTTTAGTGAAGATAAGGGAAGAAGCAGGTTTTGCTGAGTACTTTGCAAGTTTTGGTAAGTGAAGTGGCGTAAATCAATAACCAAGATTTAATTTTGTGGGAAGTATAATCACAAAAAAGCTAGTTAAGAGATAATTATGATAGAAGTGATTAAAGCAGGGTTGGCATGTTTTAAATCATGATTTAAATCTTGATTTAAATCTTGATTTAAATCAAGTGATTTTTTAAATTTTAATTAATCATGTGATTAAAATCAAAAAATCAACTTTTTTAAAAAGTGATTAAGTGATTAAAGCAGGGTTGGCATGATTTAAATCAAATGATTTAAATCATGATTTATGATTTTGAGAAATCTACAAAATGCTGATTGAAATTGTACAAAAATGACAACAACATCCTTAAAACATAATATACTCTTTGATCCATACAGAGCCAACAAACACTGAACAAATCATAAATCATGATTTAAATCATTTGATTTAAATCATGCCAACCCTGCTTTAATCACTTAATCACTTTTTAAAAAAGTTGATTTTTTGATTTAAATCACATGATTAAAATTAAAAAAATCACTTGATTTAAATCAAGATTTAAATCAAGATTTAAATCAAGATTTAAATCATGATTTAAAACATGCCAACCCTGCTTTAATCACTTCTATCATAATTATCTCTTAACTAGCTTTTTTGTGATTATACTTCCCACAAAATTAAATCTGGGTTATTGGCTCTGTATGGATCAAAGAGTATATTATGTTTTAAGGATGTTGTTGTCATTTTTGTACAATTTCAATCAGCATTTTGAGAAATCTATATAAGCAATTTCCATATAAAAACGAAAGCTTGTGATAATAATTACATCTTTCAAGTATGATAGCTGTTTATTTCTTTCTAAGAATTTACATAAGTTTCAATTTTTCTTGTGGTTTTTAATTATAGTTTTCAGCTTATGATTATACACATTCACAAGATTGGTTTTAATAATTGAATTAATTAGAAATTTAAACAAAACTTTTTCCTCTCCCAGAAATTGTAGAATTTTATTTCTAGTCAAAAATTAACAATAAACTTAATAAATGTAATTCTATTAAATTCAAAAATAGTCAAATTAGAATATAATTTAATATTTTTATAATGGCAAAATATTATATTCTAATAGTTGACCTAAAATGTTTTTTTTAAATGGTTCTCTGATAAGGCAGATTTTCACTCTTCTCTTAAGTAATCTTCAGGAGTTAAAATTAATTTTTATCAGTATTTCTAGAAATATATTCTTTTTGTATCTTTTATTTGTGCACGTAATTAAATTTTGTTATTGTACCTATAAATATATCTATTTTGACTACTATTGTCACTACACAATTATTTTTAGATGTAACTTCATCACTTGTGAAAAATTATTTTAATGTTTGTTCATTGATATTAATTTGTTTCTGATTCAACTGTACTTTCCTAATTTAACTAAACTTTTGAGATGTTTTTTTATCATCTATTAACTTGTCACACACAATCGATCTTATAAAACCAGATAATGTAATTTCTAAGAATATAATACATGTATACACAATACACACATTTTAATTCGTTTTCCTATTAGGGTTTTCAATTATAAGATTCATTTTCTTTTCTTCTGTATATTATCTATATTTATCATTTTTTATCACCATCATCATCATTTTCCCTCTTATTCAACCATTTCCAATTATAGTGTAGCCTCCCTCACATATATGTACTCTCTTTGTAATTGGGCCAATTGTTGTCTATTGTTAGCTATGCGGACCCAAGTTATCCCTGCTAATAATATCCTTGTTCCATCTCAGGTTTGGCCATCCTCTAGGTCTCTTGATTCCTCGTGGGTACCATGCTGTAATTTTTGTGGTCCATCTGTTGTCCGTCCTTCTTGCCAGGTGCAGGGGTGGATGGGCCATATGGGAAAACGGGAAAATTCCCGGTGGGCTGGTGGGAAGATGGGCCGGTAGGCCGGCCGGTCCCGATCAGAGCTCAAAAAAAGATGATTTAGCAAAAATTAAATCTTCTAAATAAAGCTACGTAAGATTCTTAGTAACTCCCTAACTAACTAATCAATTAGATCAATATAATCGTCAGTTGCTTTTAAACATAAACACCAATTTGTAAAATAACTATTGTTAGCTGTCTTTCTCTGAGACAATTATAATTTTAGTAAACCTAAAACTTTGCTACTTGCTGCTGTACCATAAAAGAGAAAATTTCTTTCTACAATGTGTAAGAAAGTATATACCAGAAAAGCTAAAAATAATGTATTTCACAGAGGATTAGGCCAGCTGAACTGAATGAATCAGGAAGTCTTCAAGTTTCTCAAAATCGTGATTGAAAATCGTAGCATATATTCAAGATCAAATTACCGTTATCGACAATGGAAATAAAACAGTAGAACTCTGTGAAACTGAGCTATTTTGTAGAAATAATTCAGATATCCGATCTGATACCGATCTTTATAAAAATTTTGATCAAGACAATTTCAATATGTTTAAAAAATCGGAGGCAAAAGAGATTTTTTCGCCAGAGAGAAAATCACCCTTATATAGTATATAGGGTGTCCCAGAAATAAGTGCAAGTATTTTAATGGGGCAGATTTGGGCAAAAGAAATATTTTTTTCTCTATTTTACTTTTGCTAAATAATAATGCTTTTTTTGCTTAAATTTTGAGAACCTCTGGATGTTTTCTGGATTTTCTTTCTTGTAAATTTAATCTACTACCTATGTTACCATATTATCAAGAAATTATGTTTTTTAACTTTAAAATTTTTTTCAAAAAATTTCAAATTTTCGCAAAAAAAAACTTCAACTTCAAACCTACTGTTACTACCAGTTAAAAATACTTGCACTTATTTCTGGGACACCCTGTTTATTCATAAATAAAATGTGCTTCTTCGTTATGGTCATTTTGTTTTTGTGGATTCGGGCCGGTTGCCTGTTATTCCCGGGCCGGGTTTCACTTCCCCTTCCGTCTTGCCCATTGCCACTTGAGGGATTTGACTCCGTGGATGACATCTATTACCAGGGACTTCTGTCGTATCCACTCTATTCTTTTACGATCTCTCTTGGTTATTCCCAGCATATTGTTCCATTGAACATTGTGCGATCTGCAGTTTCCTAATAATGTTCGTTTTTCTTCACCTGGATGTCCAGGTTTTGTATGCATACGTCATGACTGGTAGTACACATTGGTCGAATGTTTTCTTTTTTAGATAAAGTGACATTCCAGATTTGAATATGATTGAGCTCCTTCTATAAGGATAAGGAGTTTAGTTTTATTTAGTTAGATAGTTAGGAGATATAATTATCCTGTAATATTATCTATATTAAAGGATAATTATATATCCTAATATTAAAAATTTTAATTTAATTACTTTGAATAAAAAATCCACTGACAGGTAATATATTTGGTTTGCTGGTAATCCTGCTGTTAAAACATAACAACTGGTTTTTATACAGGGTGGTCCGAACTCTATTCCGGAAACGTCGGCAGCATATTCCGAAGATAAAAATGAGTAAAAAAGTTCGTATAAATGTATGACCTATATAATGCTTAGTTTCGGAGATACAGGGTATAGAAATTTCTTTTTTATTTCGATTTTTTCAAAATAATTTCTGCAGTAACGTCAATATTTGGATGAAAATTCGTGTCTGGGAGTTTTTTGACATGAGAAATTTGGATTTTGATGTCAATATGACTTCTACTAGTAGAGGGCGCCACCTACATATTTTTTAACTGGTTTGAAGAGTAATAACTTTTTGTCTGTACCTGTATAAAACTACTGAGTAATAAAATATACATTTACAACGTTTTTTACGTAAAAAAGGTATCTTGATAAAAATCGTTACGAGTAATGGTTTACGAGATATTTGGAAACGAAATTATCAATACCTGTCATCATTGACATAAATTAAACATGCATGTGACTAAATAGTTATTAGACTGAGGTCATAAATTTGAAATGTCTTTGTGCCAAAAGTCCAACAGAAACTATTTTATCATCATTTTTTTGCAAAAAAATTTATAATTAATTTAAAAAAATAAAAATATACTAAATTTATTTTTTCAGTGAAATAACTACCTACTCAACGTGTTTATTTTTCAACAATAATGACATGTATTGACTATTTCCATTCTAAATATCTTGAGAACGGTTGCTCGTAGCGATTTTTACAAAGAGATATATTTTACGTAAAAAGTCACAGAGATGTATATTTTTTCCCTCGGTAGTTTTATACAGGTACGGACAAAAAGTTATTACGCTTCAAAACAGTCAAAACACATGTAGGTGGCGCCTTCTACCAGTAGGAGTCATATTGACATCAAAATCAAATTCCTCATGTCAAAAAATTTCTAGACACCAATTTTCATCAAAATATTGACATTACTTCAGAAATTATTTGGAAAAAATCGAAATAAAAATGAAACTTCTACACCCTGTATCTCTGAAACGACTAGATGCTCATTTTATGCAACCTCTGCAAGCTGCTACAGTGAAGATTTCCGGAGCCACAGTTCGAACCACCCTATAAAACAATGATATTTGTTGTTGCTTGTATGGTATAATCAGTCGTCATTTCTAAGCTAACTGGACGTTTTTTTGTTATACAGTACGCATTATTAGCATTTATTGACACAACTTCTATCCTATCCTTTTTTTAAGTCCTATGCTTCTTCGTTTGTCCTTTTATTCAATGACACATTTTCTATATTACAGTTGAGTTTGCAGGAACTTTTGGTGTTACAGCAAAATAAAACACTAAATCACCACAATACGCAAAACACTTACTTTTACACATGTTTCAAAGCTAACCATGTTAGCATCATCAACGAATGATTAAAGCGAATTGCGATAAATGTCTGCTGATGATATAACGTGATACTTGAACGCGTCCAGTAAAAGTAAAAAGTGTTTTGATGTATTAATTAAACGATTAGTGGGCTATTTCCCTACCAACTTCGTTCTGTGTTTTTGAAACATTTACAATTTTATAACAAGAATAATAGAGCAGAAGGTTTTTTAAACGATAAGTACATCGTGTAGTACAAAAGATAATGGTGTCCAGTTCCAATTCTTTGCGTTCTCTGTTACTATTGCTTCCCTAAGTCTTGATAAATAATAGTTACAATTAGCTAGTTTCGCGCCGATTGGTCGGTGCCAGCTTCAGGGTGCCATATAAAAAAACTCAATTTGTAGATATTAGTTTTAGTTTTTAATCATCGCTGATGATGCTAATATGATTGAAACGCGCGTCTGGAGTAAAAGTAAAAAGTGTTCTGGTGTGGAGGGTGGTGTTTTATTTTTGCTCTTGGCCTTGAAGGTTACAGAAATTTTAAATTAACGATGTACTTAAACAGCCGTTAAACGGTAGCCTATTAAAATGCCGTTGGCAGATATTGTGACGTCGTTTATGTCGGCGGAAAGTAATGCCTAGCTATAAGCATTTTGCAAGAGCGCCTGTGGCTCCGTGGCTATCGCTTCGTGAGCGAATGGTCCGTGGTTAAAATCTCACGCCGACCAAGACTTTTTATATATTTATTGCTTATAGCGTAATCTTATTGCATTGGTTTCATTCTTTTTGGTTGGATTGGTTTAGTTATTTGGCGGGTTGGTCAGCGTGGTTATTTGGAGGGTGTTAATTCATTGGTTAGTTGGTTTATTTGGTGGGGTTGGTTGGTTTTACTAATTTATATTTGTTTTATATATTTTTATCGATCTTTGAGGTTAGTTGCGTTGGTTATTTGGTGGAGTGGATAGCGTTGGTTAGTCCTTATAAAATTCCTATATTGCATAAAGCCGTCAAGTGCGTCATACCTATTAACGGTATTTTTATTAAGCTACCGTTTAACGGCGGTTTATGTACAGCCTTTTTAAATATTCTTTTTAGTATCAATGCATCTTTCAATGAATTTATGTTGATTTTTTTGAAATATCATTTTATTTGAACTCTCGATTTTTGTAATAATTTGAAAATATATTACAAAAGGCTTAGAAAAAAATTTGATAAAAATTTAGTTAAAAAATATCCATATATTTTTTGTCATTTTGTTCTACTGTATAATATTGACTTTATAAATTAATCATATAATATGTTGTAACTATAATTTTTTGCTTTGTAAATAAATGTTTTTTCCATATGCCTTATGTTCTTTTATACAATTTAAACAATTTAAACTAATTTTTCTATAGAAAATTAAGGTCAAATGATATTCTTAAATGTCATACCTCTTTATTTCCTTGTGAAATATGACTTACTATTTAAAGGCATAGAAAAGGCATTAAGGAAACGTTAGATATAAAAGCAAGTTAAATAGTACATTGTCAAATATTTGGTTGCAAAGATATTTTCGTTTGTTATATAACGACGCCATCAGACTATTATGGCCGGCTTTCAGATTATTCATTAAAATTCTTTCAAATGCTAATATTGAGGCAACTTTAATCCTACTAAAATCGACGAATATAACTTTATATTAATATTTATAAAATAGTTTTATAATGTTTCTTCCATTAGATGTGGATTTATTTCATTTTTTTTCTTTAAGGAAAACCTTGACCTTGAACTTTGAACTATGTTTTTCAACAATTGTATTGAAATTTGGAATAATTCTGGTAAGCGTCATTTTTGCAAGTATCTAGATTCTTTAGTTACATTTTTCTTATATTATATGTATGCTAATCTAATATTGTATGAAAAAATTGCGATTGGCGATACTCAATTTTTGTTTATTTCTTGAGGAGACTAAATAACTAGTACTGTTTAGAACACAAAAGTATCGTTTGTAGAATGGTGGTATTAGGAGGGAGTATAACTCATTACCCAGTAGCAGGGCTTTGACGAAAGCCAGAATCTAAGACGGTTTTTACAGAGGTTAGTTCTCCATCTCCAATATCACTCATACCCAAGTGATGGCACGAATAGTTTGTCATGTCAGCAGGGCCGGGCGAGTACCCTATCTAGCCCCCCCCCCCCTTAACCCCCTACTTCCCCCCAAAACATTGACCCAAAACATTGTTTAGAAATTTAGAAAAACGAGAATTATAGAAAAAAGTTATTTACCACCACTTGTGCTTTTTTGAGTTATAAATAAAATGCCACGAACAAATCCGATTTATATATTTTTTATTTAATTTTGTTTTAATATTCTTCCACGAAAATGAATTCGCAAATCCCAGTTTCGGATAGAGCACTCAAAAGATATAGAATAGAAGAAATCAAAACTATCCCAAAGCTTTCGTGCTAAGGATTTTTGAGCATAATTTCAGTAAATTATAATAGGATACATCTACGATATAGTATAGTGTTTATAATGTTTAGTCAGATATTCTTCCCTATGTGGTGTGGTAATAGCTAATGTGCTAATGTGGAAATTGACAGTACCGATTAATTATTGAACTGGATATTCGTTACTATTTGTTTAAGATTACTGTTTTTTTAAATATTTTAGTTGCGATCATGGCTTGCGCCCGCGTCAATCATTAAACGTCATTCATTAAAACAAAATGTAAAAACTTTGAACGTTTCGTTTTAGTTACTACTGACTTAAAACAAAGATTTTAAAAACTTAAAATAAAAGCTATATATAAATGTTTTTAAAAAAAAAAAAAAAAAAAAAAAACTAAAAATAGAAGTTTTTATTTGACTATTTTCATATCTAGCTTTTGTTTTTTGAAACAAATTAAACCCTTTTGAATGATACCAAATTTGTTAAAATCGGTCAAGCTAAAAGTCATGTAGTATATTTTATCCCCCTCTTCCACTCTATTTCACTAATTTTTTTTTTTTTTTATTATATTATTATCTAAATATATTAATGTGTGTTTGGTTAAGATCTAAATAATATTAATTTCCATCATAAAGCATAAAAAATATAAAAAGTTGCATAAAAATATAAATAGTAATAATACTTTTATAATTTTTTTGAAATGCCGATGAATGACTAAATTTGAATAAACTTCTCCTCGTCCATGCTCAAATTTATGCTGGTGGCGTACTCTCGACCGTCGATCGTGCGACTCGCGGCTACAATCGACTTTCCGACCGGTCATGTCGCCGATACCGCTTCGCGCGGAGCCTTATTCGCTATTTTTGTTTCTTTTTTGCCCCTACTACACCTGTATTTGCCAATCGAATTTCTCATTAGTCGCTTCCGGAGTCCTGTCTGCGGTGATAAGCGTGTTTTTTTAATATTCTCGACAATAAATGACAACGGACAAGAAATAATTATAAGCTCTTTGTTAATAGAAGAAGAAGAAATCACGAGAAAGAATCGAAAGTTATATTGTGTAACTATTTCCATAGCGACGAGATAAATCCGTATTTCAAAATGAGCCATGAAAACTTTGCGAACTTTCTTAGCATATTGAATTTTTAATCTCCTCTTCGGCTACCTACGTAAAGTGGAAGGAATTGCGTGTGACGTCAGCAACACTAGCCGCATTTACCGAAAATCATTCTGGCTCAACAATGCTGGCCGCATTTCCGTCGATGCGATTCGTGCGACTCTGGCTAGTGTGCGGACCTTCATTGAAAGTAACCCAAACAATATTTTTCTTCGGTCGATGCGGCGCGTGCGGCTCTGATCAGTGTGCGCGTACCTTAAAAGTGTGTTGAAAAGGAGATTAGAAATTTAATATGCTAAGCAAATTCTTCATGTCTCATATTAAAATATTGAAAATTTTTAGTTCATCCTCAATGAAATATGGAAATAATGCATTTTAAAATATTGTGAACCTACAACTTATTATGAGTATTATATTGTGTAACTATAACTTTAAAATACAGTAAAATTTTAAAAAATAAAAAAAAAAAAAAAAAAAAAATAAATAATTATTATTTAGTTAAATATATAAAAAATAAATATTACGAAACGCCAATTTCCATTACCGTCCCAAGCAATCGTAATATTAAAGATGCTGGCAAACGTTAAAATAAATAACTTAATAATAACTAATTTTTACGTTTGCATACCTTGAAGAGGTATTATCTCATATTTTACAGTGACACAAGGACTCGGGACGATTTCTAATAATGGATCGGTCATTTACATAAAAATTAGTAATAATATTAGTATTAATAACATTGTCAATTGGCTCTTGGCTGGCTAGAGTAAGAAGCCTGGTTATTGAGAGAAATAATAAAATATATATATAAGGCCTATGGATTATAACAACAAGGCTGAATTCACATTTATATTTGCATAATTTTGATTTATAAGACATACTTTACTGTTGAGTAACTGTCTAAATAATATAATAGGTCATATAATTTACATACAATTTGTAGACTATTCTACAGCCAATTTAGGTATGCCTAGTATTTAGATTTATTTCTGTTTTCGGTTTTCATTTTAAGTTGCATCTTATGTAGCGCTTCAATCTGTGCTTGGAACTTGTGAGATCTTTTTATCACTCACAAAATCCAACAAATCAAAGTCATTGAAATCGGTCCAGACTTTGTTTTATCTGTTATTAAAATAAAACATAAATTTCGCATTTATTAGAAAGGTTTGGTGCATTTCAGCTGATTTTAAAATCTGACTGCATATTTCGATGCGGCAAAAAATTGTGTTTTGCCCTGTATTTCACGCAGTTCCGATGTAGATTGCTTTGAAATAATATTGCACTGAAAAATATTGTTTATATCATTAATGAACATTGATTATTAATTGTTGTTTCATTGGGACAATGATTTTTTCATTAATATAAGGATTTGTTAATCACAGATCGATGTCCGATTTATTAATACTATGAATCTAATTTCATCAATATAATGAAAATCGGGTTATTAAATTAATGTAAGATTTTCATTATTATCGAACACGTTCATTGTCCTAATGAACGCGTTTTTATTTTAGTGCTGGAACTTTGACAAACACATATTCATTATATTAATGTACTAAATCATTGATTAATGAGTTGTATATTGTGACAATGAACAATGTTATTAATATAACGAACACACTACATTATATTAATGTACGCGGTTATTAACATCATGAATAAAATATTAGGGCTTAAATGTCCGCTATGTTGATCGGTTACTTTGGCACTTTAATAACGTCTGTGTAGTTGAGTTATTCAGTGAGGTTTTAGTTTCATTAGAGCGGTAAGTGTTCTCTTCAATATTTTAAATATTTTAAAATAAAAGTCCTATCGTATTGTAGTTAATTTGCTGTGTTGTCAAATCAAATTCCGCTGTGTGAGATCTCTGGTGTGGGTATTCATTAAAACAGCGGTTTCCAAATATGTTTCAGAAGATAAAAAACAAAAAGAAGAAAACATAAATCAATCGAGGTATGGAATTGATTATGGTAAATCTGAATGTTCTTTTAATATTTGGCATTTTAATTATTTTGATATACGTCTTTTAGAACCGGAAGAAGATGTTGAGAACTGCCTTCAAGCCCTCAAAATCGTCGATACAGTTTACATCGAACCTAATTTGATGTGACTTGGAAAGCCTGTTGTAAATTTGTCTAGACGTTATCAAGTCTAAGGATACAGCTAATATAATGGGCAAGAAAATGTATCTTTTATAGAAATCCCCCAGGATATCGACTGGTAAATTAATTTTCTTATTATAATTTTACTCCTAAAATTAATAATAATAACATTACTATTCTCTCTGTCTATCTGATTTTTTTAATTTTAATTTGTATATGCTATACCGAGTTTAATAAATTATTATTAGTTTATTGCACTTGTTTTTATTAATAATCCCTAATGGAAAACTTACTGTTCTCGTAAGTAAGTCGGCACTATTAGTAATTTTGTTACCTTGTAGCTAAGGGCTTGTTCAAATTGGAAATATATTTATAGTAGAATTATTTGAGGTAGTTGGCTGGGAAATGACTATCAATGACATTTCATAACAATGACAGCGATCTCATCATCGATTATACGGCGTAACAAGAGTTACTAATAGTGTCGACTTTTAAATGTATAACTAAATAGGTTATGAAATTATTCTAATAGTACAGATATAATGCTAATTTTCATAAGAATATTAAAAAAAATAAATTTCATCGTATTAATGATAATGAACCATTATTACAATGAAATTATTTCTATCAGCTAACTCAGATATTCTACCGTCCTCTTAGAAGGACATTTGGTTAGGTCTATATTTTAACAACGCTTATCATAAATCAGACGGTTCCCGTTAGATGGAATTATGTTATTTTTCGTGTTTAAGCTATAAACTGTATGTTTAGTATGAACCAATACGTTTTTTGAACGTTTTTTTGTGAATATTTGAGTTTTAGTAAGCGCTATGGATGTTCACTACGACTTCAGAATAAGCGGGTAAGTTTATTTTAAAATTGGAATTTTTTTTTTTTTTTTTTTGTTTTTAAAATTCATAATAACAGTGTCATTACATTATTAAAATAAGGTTATGTTCATATCTGCATTTTGTTTGCGTCCACGTGGGTGGAAATACGGGTGTCCTTCTAGAAGGACAGTGGGCCAATATACTGCATTTTTTTAGGCGAGACACGCTTGCTGATCTTCTTTCGGTCTTGGAAGAGGACGAAGACGACCTCGGTATCAATCCAGTGGATATTGTAATTATGCCACCAACTAACTCCTGCGAAGTTTTAACCGATGAAGATTCGGGCGATGAGGACGTTATCGACGTCAACAATTTACCAGCCGCTCAGCTTCGAGCAGAAGCCGAATTGTTCGCGCATAATTCCGACGACGAATGGGAAGACGAAGACAAAATCCCACTGTCAGAGTTGCGTAAAGGATTGTTGTCTAAAAGGCACTATGACGAGATCAAGAAAAAAACGTACAAGTGGGAAAAATTCGACATAAAAAATGCACGTCTTGAAACTGAATGGCCCAATTTTGTTTTGCCATCGAACAATCTTTCACCTATACAGTTATTTGAAAACTTTTTTGACAAGGAGATAATAGACATGTTTGTTTTTTACACTAATAACTACGCAGCTAGTAAAAAGAAAAGATCCGATATTACCCCAGAAGAAATCAAAGTTTTTTTTGGAATACTTCTCTTGAGTGGTTACGTTTCGGTTTCAAGACGCAGAATGTTTTGGGAAAATTCGTCTGATTGTCATAATAATATAGTGTCTAATTCCATGTCTCGAAACCGTTTTGAACATATTTTGTCAAACATACATTGTTGCGACAACAATAATTTGTATAAGAACGATAGATTTATAAGGTTCGACCCTTTTGATAAAATAAATACGATTTCTTGATTTTGCCCCAATTGATGAGTTTCATTGCGTCGACGAAGCTGTGGTAGCTTACTTCGGTCGTCACGGCTGTAAACAGTTTATACGAGGCAAGCAATTGAGGTATGGGTATAAACTATGGGTTGGTGCTTCAGCTATTGGATATATAATCTGGTATGAACCATATCAGGGCGCAAAATCTGAGATCAAGGATTGCTACAAAAACTTAGGGTTGGGGCCTTCTGTTGTATTGGAGTACACTGATGTTTTACGTTCGAAATTAGAACTTCCGTACAGTATTTATTTCGATAACTTTTTCACCACTTTGCCCCTAATACAATCCCTAACAGAGAAAGGCGTGAGGGCTACGGGAACTATAAGAAAAAATCAGCTAGGATATTGTCAGTTTGCGTCTGATGCAGACCTCAAGAAAAATCGATGATGAGATTTGATTTTAAAACATCCAAAGATAATTCTATAGTTCTTGTTAAGTGGTCCGATAACAATATGGTGCATATGGCTTCAAATTATTATGGCGTATTTCCATTACATCAGGTCACTCGCTATTCTCAAAAAGAAAAAAAAAAAGAATGTTTTTTTTTTTTTTTTTACAAAAAAAAATATAACATCAGTATGGGGTGTGTGGATCGGAGCGATCAAAATATCAGCCTATATCGTGTCAGTATTAGGAGGCAAAAATGGTATTTTCCTGATAACACACTTACTCGATGCAGCTGAGCAAAACGCATGGCAACTTCATCGCAAACAGGGAGGTAAACTCGATCATTTGGCATTCCGAAGAAATGTTGCCACGTCTCTTATTCAAAGTAATAAAGAAGACAGGGGGCTTAATTTATGTAGAAGACTTAAAACATCACCATTGGAAAACGTGGAAACGAGGTATGACAGATTGGATCACCTAATTGAAGAGCAAGATAAACAAACGAGATGCAGGGTGTGTCACAAAAAAGTGTCAACAGAATGCCAAAAATGTGACGTAACACTTCATGTGCGCTGTTTCATTACTTATCATACTCGTCCATAATTAAGAACTCTTTGTCGTTTTTACTTTGTGCTTTTATTTTAGTTTTTAATAAAATAAATTCCAAATAAAAATAAAAAAAATGTTTTAATTCGCCTAATGTTTATTTGCCCACTGTCCTTTTAAAAGAACACCCATATTTATGGACCCTACTCACCATAGGATTTTTTCCAATTGTTGGCTTGCTCAGCCATGAGGTATCCAACTAACAAGAATTTAAGCTAAATTTAAACACAAAATTTGTTTGGGCATATCTGGGTTAATGATACGGTTCATTAATATAAGGATTTAGGTACATTATATTAGTGAAATCTGTTCATTGTAAAATGAATGTGTTCTTCAAATTAATGAACACTGTTCATTGATTTAATGAACTTTAAGTTCATAGAGTTAATGAATTACTTTTCACTGTGCCAATGAAATCGTTCATCGGCTCAAAAATTAATGATTTTAATTAATTATATTAATGAACTTTTTCTATTATATTTATGTCGACTTTGGTTCAGTGCGAAATCGTGGCTTTGTTATAATATTTTAAGCATTTTAGTTTTTAATAGTGCAATTATGGATGCCATCCGAGGTTTGTGTGATATAACACTTTTCTCACATCATCATCATGGATCCCTTCCTAACAAATACAGGAGTTAAGCAGGAATGTGTCTTAGCGCCTCTCCTATACAACATATTCATGGCAGTGCTCTCCATTATAGTGATGGACAGTAAATTGCAGGAAAGAGGATTGGGCATTAGATAAAAATAGGTGGGCGCGGCTGTTCAACGTAAAAAGACTCAGGGCAAAAAACACGTACAAAATTTATCATAGAACTTGCCAATATTGATGACTGCGCCTAGTTGCAAAAACTTTACAGCAATACAAGAAATGCTGAACACATATACCTGGGCATACTGGGCTTTGGGGCCTTATGCTGAACATCGACAAAACTAAAATCATGTGCACTCCTCTGGAAGATCACAACAATGCTATAAAGATCGGAGAAGAACTATTGAATATGTAGCGGAATTCAAAAACCTCGGCAGTTTGATTTCGCAAAAAGCCAACACTGACTCTGAAATTCAGAAAAGATTAGCAACGCCTCAAGAGTATTTTGTAAATGATATACTTTTAATTTTGTTTTTAGAATTTTCACAAATTATACTTCTTAACGCTTTTAGAATTGCTGTTGTTACGATATTCTCCGATGGCGGTACTACCGGCGCGGCGGAGAATGCTCCAAGCCTATACCAAAATCACAAAGTTCAAAAAAAAAAAAAAAAAATTCACAAAAGTTCAAAACCTCATGCAACATTTTATTACTAGTTAACATTATTATGTAAGGAAACAAGAAATCACACATCAAATGTCAAATAAAGGACCTATAAAAATAAATATAGATAATTTCACGTTCACACAAAAGCAATAACAACCGAAATCAATTAGATATAAACTCCGTTACAAAGATGAAGACATCATCGCGTCTAGTTTTTTTGTAAAGCAAATCATTCGATTATGCTAATTACGTCATCACGGGTTAGCCAAGTTATTTTTCTTAGCATCCTTCAATTTATTTACTTTTTTTTGGTTAATTCTATAAGTATATTCGACCTTTATAATTAGATAAATGATTCACACGTCTTAATTAGAAGATGTAAGGATTTATCAAAAAACGTGTCTATATTGGCGGATAGTAGGGATTTGCACTGTGTATAACTCACTGAACATAAAGATGTATAAAAGAAGAATTAACTAAATATACTTTGATTTGTTTTACTCAGCATATACAGAGTGATTAACAATGATGGAAATAATAATATACTCACCGGCACGAAAAACGGGCACTTTAAAATTCTGATATATTTTAAAAAGTGGTTTATCCCTCTAACTTTTTTATTTTTGCAGTTAAAAAAACGAGATTTGTATGTTAGTATATGACATAAATTAGGATTGGATTGACGCATTCAATTGTTTTTTGGTCACTTTTAGTTTGCCTCGGAAATGAGTACAACTTGATTTTTAAATGACACCCTCGTTATTTTTTTACTTTATTCGATAGAAAATGATTCTCTAAATAGAATGACGCATCATATGTGAACTTTTGACATTTTCGCATATGGTTTATTTGAAATTGTAACATGCGGTTCATGGTTCATAAGGATAATTTGAGTCGAAATACCAAGAATTATTCGTAAAAAAATGTTTTTTCCAAATATGCTAATGAGCCACCCTTGTTCCATTTGAAAAAAAAATGAGATATAATTAAAAATATGATTTGGGCATCTTTTCTGACAGAACAAGATACAAAACACTTTAGACAATCAAAACTATTTTTCCAAGGCTCCTTGATTAAAAATTAGTGCATTTAACTAATGCTATGGCACTCTAGATTGAAATCTAAGATACGATTCGTTTTTAAGCAAAAATGTCAAAAGTTCTAAGTTAAAATGTCATTCTATTCAGAGTGTCATTTTCTATCGAATAAAGTAGAAATATATCGAGAGTATCATTTAAAAATCAAAAGTTGTAGTCATTTCCGGTGAAATTTATGTGAGACGACCAAAAACAATTGAGCGTCCAGATTGCAAGCAACGACCTTTAAGCGTAGTTTACACGGGCAAGTAAATTATTGCAAGTATATGTCTGAGAGCACTTTTACCAAACTTGCATAATGTGAACATTATCCGAAAGCACTCTCCAAGCAAGTCACAAAACTGGCAGGGAAGTGGTTGCGACGAAAGACGCTTGCAAGTGTAAACAGGTTGAGATAATGCTCTGGCAAGTTAAAAATTTATTTCCGTCTTGTTGAAAGTTTTTGGTGCAAGTGATTTTTGAAGGCGTGTTAAATAACGGCTTTTAAAATCAAATTTTAAACTTTGTTGTTTGAGTGAAAATGGAGTGAAAAATATGGTCGAAAGAAGATACCATCACTTTGATTAATATATTTGAAGGATTTCCGGAATTGTGGCATATCCACTTTGATATTTTATTGATTATATCCAATTTCGAAATTAGTTGTAGTAAAAAGTTAAAATCGACTTGACATTCTAAGAAAATTGTTTAAATGTCTTGGGTCTTCATTTTAATTTTAATAACATCAGTAAGCTCCAAGATTAGGCCTTCTGTCATTCCATTCTTTAACCCATACTCTTTTTCTAGATTTTCTTGACTGTTTGCGTAAAATTGCAACAAGAAGAGCAGTGGCTGCAGCTCTCTTTTTACAGCGCGACATTTTTCTACTAAACAATATACTTGTGCAATATACACCATACCGTGTAT
This sequence comes from Sitophilus oryzae, assembly GCF_002938485.1. Classification (NCBI taxonomy): domain Eukaryota; kingdom Metazoa; phylum Arthropoda; class Insecta; order Coleoptera; family Curculionidae; genus Sitophilus; species Sitophilus oryzae. Next base: position 8,378 of record NW_022146911.1, on the reverse strand, counting down.
ACTTGCATGCAATTTCTTGCTCAAATCATATGCCTAGAAAGTACTTGTTGCACGAAATTGCTTTAAAATTTGCTTAAATGTAAACACTATCGCAAGTTACTCTAGCAAGTTCTATCTCAACTTTCTATCCCGTGTAAACTACGTTTTAGCGCGTGGCCGCGGGCAGTCCAGTAGGCAAGTGAGACAGCGACGCGACCGACGCGACGCTCGGTGGGTTATTTGCATGAAAAAGGTGATCGAAATTCGAGAAAGCAAATGTGTTTAAGATTTCCAAAAAAAGATAAATGATAAGTTAAATCATGTCTGCAATGAATGGCGTTGCTATGGATGTGTTTAGTTGCATTCATTTGTTTCAACGAAAGGTCATAGTTGTGGTTACTTCTCACAGATAAGAAGAAAATGCCAAATCTTTAGCATTCAAATTATAAATTGTTTTTGTTCTTGTGCTCTTTTACGTTTATATTATTGTTTTGATTGAAAATGGCTCAGCAAGTTGCAGGTATCTATTCTACAAAAACGTATTATTAATTTTATATTCTTATACTAACGATTTTTTTTTTTTTATAAATCAAAAGTTGGGCGTTCAGAAAATTTGATAAATTTGTGACATTTTTATTATTATACTTTAGAGGAGATTTAGTTGCGCATTTCGAAGAATTCAGCATATTGTCTATATATGTTTCATTAGTAAACATTGGGCTTTCATACAGTAAAATAAAAATACTGTTAGACTTTTTATAGATCTTTGTTGATAAATAGAAAATATTCTTGGTTTCCTCTAATTTACAAACCAGTGATATACTAATGCTAGGTGTAAACCACGATGGAATTGTTGTGTACAAAGCGAACGCATTAGTGCCATTAGCAGTATAACACAATTTGCATTAGTAGCGACTTTAGTGGATGGGCATTGCTCGCGGATCAGTCGTAGCATTGGTAGTATTAGTTGCGATATTACTACTGGTATTAGTGGCATTGTCCGTGGAAACACTGAACAGTGATTTTCTTTTTTTAGAATCGACGAATTATCCTTTATTTTGTTCATATTATTTCCTCTTTTAATTGAAATTAGCAATAATTAAAAAAAAAAAAAAAAAAAAAAAAATTTCGATCAACTATCTGTGTCAAATAATTCCACCAAAGTGAGACGCGCCTTATTTAACAACAAAATAAAGAACTTAAAAACTACAGTCGTCAATTTGTTAATAATTATCGTATCGTGTTGATTTTGCATAGAAATACTCATGAGTCTTTAACGCTTCCGACAAGCTTAAATATCAGATTATTATATATTTTCGATTTGTTTACATTGCTCGAGCATATTATAACTTTGAGATAAAAAGCTCTGTTATAAATTTTAAAACTGACAGATATGAATACTATCATTTAATTAGTTATACATTTAGTTACAGCATATTCAAAATTTAGGTCTATCGGTTTATGCTAGCAGTAATAACGAGTATAAATATAAAAATGGTCAGTACAACGCTCGCCGTTTTTAGAGCACGTTCAGCTTTGGTTTTAGTTTTAGCGCTATTTTTACAGAAAATAAATTCTGAACTTTGATCAAATGAAAAGAATATTGAACATTATCATTGCAGATATCTCCTGGTTATAATGTAGTTCTTTTTCAAAATATTGTTTTACTTACAAAACTTGAATTATGGCTTTTTTTTTTATGAGAGCTACCTGAGCTGCGTTAATAAAGAGATGGCTATATATGTCAATCATAGCCACAATAGATTGTAATTTTACCTCGTCACGAGATTTTTTGGAAATATTGCACTTCCATTTATCCGGATTTTTAACTTTTGACCTTTCTTTTCGGTCGCATTTTCCTCTATTTAATAATAAATAATTTTAAAAAAAACGCACAAATATTACTGGTAGTAAACAAGCTGTGGGAAAAATTTTCTATTTTCCGTGTAAACAAAGGACTATCGCAAATACTGTTTTTCGATTGACGTACATAGCCGACAGCCCCGGATCTACAATTTTTTTGAACCGGGGCAAAAAATTGATAGTAGCGCCCCCTCACTCCAGCGTTTGCAATAAATTAATTTAAAAAACTTTCAAATATCTAGATATAGGTAGGCATCTTTCGTAAATGATTGAATGAGCATCTTTAAGCTTCATTTAGAATCTCCGAATTAGTGGAACAAATTAGTGGTTTCAATTAGTATAGAAGTTTGTTCCTTTAATTTCAATGTAAGTATCTGTGAACGTCTAAATTAGTGGTAGTCAGTTTCAATTAGTAGAAAAGTAAATTAAACTTTGAATTTTCCACCAATTATACTACAAATTTTGCGGGGAAATGTCATTTTGGCCTTTGATTAGCATCCGTCAAAAGAAATCGTGGTTAGAAATCAAAAGCTTATTGTTTTATTTTTTAAATTAATTATTAGGCTTTTTCTATTGGTACAACTGACTACCGCAATTGTGTTTTTTAACATTGTGAATGATCGTAAATTAAAAAGTATAAAATGTAATAATTGAAACCGCTAATTTATTCCACTAATTGCGAGGTTCTGAATGGAACTTAGAATGTGTTCAAAAACTAACCGAGCGTTTTAAAATGAAATTATAATGAATAGACAGTTAAAGCACGGCTGGGATTTGTAGACGTGTAAACGTATCGTTTCTGGCATGTACGCTTCGAGTAAGAAAATTGTCTGGTGTTTTTTCGGATACGCGATACGTTTCTTTACGTGCCTTTACGTACGTACAAAACGCAAACGTATCGAGCGGAAGGAATTTCGATTTTCACCCGAATGATGCCGAACGTACAAATTACAAACAACTCTGTTTCAACTGGCTAGTAATTGCTATTTCATAAATTTTGGGAGCCAGTGGATTTTTTCTGTATTTATTTATTTTATTACAATAAATTAGTATGAAAATATTAAGCATCATAATAAACTCATTTTGGAATCTATTTATTAAATGCTTTTGTTCTTATAGCCAAAATCCATATAAGGATTCTAAAAGATGGAATCTAATAAATAGTCATAAAGCTGTGTCTGTTTTCCCAATATTTTTTTTTTTATTACGAAATTACGAAGAGCATTTTAAGTTGTAAGGACTACTTTCTGTAGTAAAATAATTTTGTTTTATAATTTTCTTTCATTTTCGATATTACTTTTTATAATTAATGTGAATGAATGGAATAATAGATATCAATTTTCAATTTTAAAATTAAATAAATTGTTTCACAAAATAACTTAGAATTACAAATGTACCATTTACGTTACGTACGTCAAAATACTTGCTTTAACTCTTGTTTACACGACAACATAACGGCAGACGTAACGTAAGTTTCTGCGTTACGTGTCGAGAGATACGTATACGTATTGTGCCTTGCTTTAACTGTCTAATAATTGATAGAAGAACGTGCAAAGTGCATACTAGGCGCTTTGTATAGCAAGTTTTTGATTTTCAATCGTATTATATTATGATTTTGGCGCCCCTTTTGACACTGGCCCCCCTTAGATCCGGGGCTGACAGCCGATGAATGAACGAAAAAACAAACTATCGAGAAAGGATGTACCTAGATGATAAAATGATTTTTAAATTCTTTGCTGTCTTAACATAATCTACAGAGTGTTTCAAACTTTCACCAACATATCAACAGTTTGTTTTCCCTCGTATAAATGATAGATGGGAACTTTCATTTTTAATTTAGAAAGATATACTAAAAAGTCAAATAATTCAGTTACAAATTAATAAGCTATATTTTTAACTAATACTAAGCCATATTTTTAACTTATTTCCCAGTAAATTCGTTTTGTGCCACCACTGGTGTATGTCCGACTAATGGCATATTCACTCTATCGTGATTTTGTTCGTTTTATTGGCAATGAACTTAAGAAATTCGAATACTTATCGGCTAGAATAAATCAATCTTTTTTAAAATTTACCCTTTCTATATTTGGGTCACTCTATAATATTTTTAATTACCAATGCTGCAAATACAGGTGTCATGAACTCGCCAATGATCCGGCCTTGAACTTTCCAGTCCAGGATCTCCTGAGCTTATTATGCAGCCGTGCAATCATCACAGATAATAAAACAAATTTATTTTACAAAATAAAAATAAGTACCCATTAAATCTAAAGCTAAATCGTTGAAAATACTGCATGCAAAATACGAACGAAACACAGAATGACATCAGTGGAGAGCCGGTACGGTAATATTGTACAATTAAATTTTTTAAAGTCCCATATCGTTATTATTCTTTTAGTATAGGAATGAAAGAATAGCCGGAAATTAAAAAGTAATAAAAAAGCATTGTATGTAATTTAAATGTTGGTATACAAGGTGTTTCAAAAACATGTGCTATCACTCGTAGGGAAGTTCCTGATGTAAAAATAAGATTTATTTTTTAAATCCTATGCTGTCTCGTTTTTTTCGATTTATTATAATTTTTTCAAGTGCGATTTGAATGAAATTTTGAAAATTACAACATATTACAACAACACGTGCAATACGTGCATGTAGGTTATCACCGGAATATTAGAAAAAAGCATGTGCGCCCTGACTTTCTTTTCTCTTGTTAGCAAAATTGTTTAGACCGTTTAATGCCGATTAAAAGTTGTATCTTGATATTTTGTCGATTTCAATCTTCTTGATGAAATAAACGCAATTTTATTAATCACAATTAATAAACTGAAAATAAACATAGAATTAATAAATTAATTATTTAATCTTATTTGTTATTAAAATTTATAGCACTGATGTTCAATAGTATGCAGTTATACCAAATAAACTTTTAGTCACGTGATTAAGCTTGACCGGCACAGCGGTGTCCACTTTTACATATTTTATTTTAATCAAAATATTTTAGGAAACAAAAATAAATTATAAACATATAAACTTTATTTACATATTACGTTATTATTTACATCAACAAAACTCACCTTCTTAAGCACTTAAGGTACATAAAAGCCCATTACTACCGCTTTCCCGTTCAAAATATTCTAATAAAGTTGCTATGAGTTTTTTACGGCTATTAAGCTATCTTGTACACTTCGCTCTAAATGAGGTTCTAAAACGAACAATGTTCGACTGCAAGGTCTGCTAGTAGACATTTTTAAGATTAAAGTATCACAACACTATTTATTTAAACCAAAAACTCGTAATTCAAAACTAAAGTGTCTAAACGAATGGCAATGTCAGGAAATAAATAAATAAATGCGGCAACTTGACATTTTTACAGCAGAGTTAGTGTTGCACAAGACAAGAATTCTTGTCTTGAAAATCTCTCAATTTCTTGTGTCTTGTCTTGAAATTCAAGACAAGAAATTTCCAAAGTCTTGTCTTGCAGATTTCTTTTAAATGGCAAAAAGTCTTGACTTTTGAAATTTCTTTTGTCTTGAAAAAGTAAAGCTTACATAAAAACGCCATAAAAAAGAAGTGTTTCAATTAACGTCTTGGGGTAGAAGTCTAGAGGAAGGTCAATGGCAAAATAAAAAACACTAAATCACCACAATACACCAAAACATCTTTACTTTTACACTGACGCGCGCGTTTCGCTAACCATGTTAGCATCATCAGCAGATTATTATAAACTAAGCAGTAGTTTATAATAATAGTTTTTATTTTGCTGTGTAACACCAAAGGTTCCAACCTTCAACTGTAATCAATGGCAAAATTTGAAGAAATTCTAAAAATGTATTATTTTGACGACATGATGTGCAAACCTAGAGATTTAAGTATACACCAAGCGTTTCATCATCTGTTAATGAATTTTATATTGATTTTAATTCAATATTTGTTATGTCTGAAGACGAACATTCAGGTAGTTTTGGTGGTTGTAGTTCTAATGTCAATACTGATAGTGGCTTTCAAAATGAACTTCAAAATTATTTATCTATGCAAAGAGTGAACGATAAAACAGATATTTTAGCATGGTGGCAGAGCTGAGCAGTGCCATGTAAAAAATGGCTCGTGATTTTTTTTTGTACACCGGCTACTGTTCCCCGCAGAAAGGTTCTTTACGAAGGCAGGCAGCACTGGTAATAAGGAAACACAGAAACCGGCTAAATTCAGAATCGGGAAGAAGTTTAATTTGTTTGAATTCCTGGATAGATGAATTTCCATAAGTTCATTTTTTTAGTTCTAATTATTAATTCTTGGTAGTTTATTATGTTCTATTTATTTTATTTTTTTTTTATTATGGAAGATTTGTTGTTTGATGATTGAAGTGAATTTGATTGATTGAAGTTTGACACAGGGTGTACGGAAAGGTCATGCTAGGGTGTACTAATTTGCGCTATTTGATAGTACTTATTGTTCGCGGAGCAATTTCGTGCATGAAAAGTAGTACCAAATAGCGCAAATAGCGTGCTCCACGAACCCACCATTAGTTTCAACTACCGTTAGTTTTTTTTTATAATACCATTATACCAATATAATTTTGTGTATAATACCAATTACCAATATACGGTTTGTTGTCTCGACTTTATTTTATTTCATTCTCAACTCTAAAACACTGGCTATGATAGAAAAAAAATGAACACTGGTCAATATTAATGCCGGGTTTATACAACATTTGCATAAGTCGTAATCATAATCACAGTCTTAATCATCGTCATAATCACAACACAATTTTAATGTGCGTTTATAGAACATTTTCATAATCATAATTTTTATATCAGTGAAGTTGGGTAACATAATTAAAGGCTAAGTTCATGGTAGATGTCAACAGGTTTATAAGAAGTGGATAGTTTAACTTTTATTATTATGACTATGATTGTGATTACGACTATGTAAATGTTGTATAAACCCGGCAACTTGCGAAAAGACCCAATTATCACTTAAAAAAAAGTATCATTTCTAACTTTCAAGAAATCTTGCAAGACTCTTGAAATTTCTTGCATATTAAAGTTTTGTCTTGTCTTGAAATTCAAGACAAGAAATTTTGAAAGTCTTGTCTTGAATTTCTTTCAAGAGTCTTGGTCTTGCAAGACTTTTTCAAGACTCTTGTGCAACACTAAGCAGAGCTACCACTTGAATCCCCAGTGCGAAATTTAAATTCCAGTTAGTCAGTACGGCGCCGAATATGTCTATGGGTGTTAACAATGAACTTAAAATTTGCGCCCTCGATTACGTAACTAAAAGTTTAATTGATATGAAATATAGCTACATCAAATTAAAAAAAATAATGATATTTAATATAATTTTAAAGCACCTCATTTTTAATAGTTTTAACATCCTGTAACTTTCAAGAACAAATCGTTCTCTGGCCATCTTCACAGACAGCCAAGCGGCGCTAAAGGCACTCGGCTCCGCGGAGGGCAGTTCTAGACTAGTGTGGGACTGTGTGCGTGCTCTGAATACTTTAGGCAAATGTAGCACTGTTGAAAAGGCAAATGAAAAGGCCAAGCAAGGCTCATCAATGCCATTCATAGGCCCAGAACCCTTCTGCGGCGTTGCAAAGGCGGTCACGAGAATGGCCACGGAACGATGGGTGGCCAACAAATTTCTAGAATGGTGGTGAAACTTACCAGGGCAGAGACAGGCGAAAAGGTTCATTGTAGAACATTCGCCAAAATTCACGTAAGATTTGATAAGCAAGGACAGAAAGACAGTCAAAGCTGTAGCTGTAGCAGGTCTACTAACAGGGCATTGTAAGCTATGCATCTAAAACTGATGGGACTGACAGACGAAGCTAAGTATGTGTAGGTTCAGCCAATCTGAAGAAGAAACGTCAGAACAGATTTTATGTCGGTGTGACAGCCTGGCAAATGTGCAGTTCTCGGTAATAGGCAATGATGTACCATTGCCAGGGAGCTACATGGAGGGATTCAGTCTCCAGGTTGCTAAACCTTGTGAAAAGGATAGGACTGGAGAATGTAATCCAAGGATCAGAAGAGGACCACAATAATAGATCTGAAAGGATCGCAGTGGATCAGGCCGAAAGCCACCTTTAAGAATCTAATCTAATCCTGTAACTTTATAACTATATATTTTCGCACCCATGTTTATATGAACTTTTTTCATATTTTTTGATGAGGAATCATTTAGTAGTTATTTAACACTTTGGTCAGTTAACAGTTAATTATATTAAACATTGTTAAAGGTTACTATTAGACTTGGATTAAGGCAAATTAATAAAACTGCGTCTATTTCATCTAGGAAACCGAAATCGACAAAATATAAAGAAACAACTTTTAATCGGCACTAAACATGTTTTGACAAAAATAATTCATAAATTCCCAATTATATACATTTGTATATATTAAATATAAACTCAGAGATACATAAATTTTTCTTAACTATGTAAAATTTCTAAGTCAGACAATCTACGACTGGAATTTCCAGATATACAAGAATGTATGGCGGAAAAAAATTATAGCTTTTAAAGTTGCAGATGACTA
>NW_022146910.1:35551-39346 GCF_002938485.1 Sitophilus oryzae | reverse complement strand
AATGTCAAAAATAACGTCTTTAAAAATATTAAAAATAAATTCACTATTACTTACCATTCTAATTTAAGAACATTCTTATTCAGCTCTTCTAGTTCTTTTTTTATTTTAATTTCTTTTGCCAAGCTTACAAGTAGCTTGACATTTCTTTTATTTGCACTCTCTGAATTATTGGTGTTCACTATATTTGGATAGGGTTCGTACCAAAACTCAATTTGAGCATTTTTTTCTTCTATCTTAGCTGGAAATAACCAATTTCTCCCTAGGTTTCTCGAAATAAGAAACACTGCGTGATGCTGTCTCTTGTAAGATGCGCGACCTACAGAAATAATAAATTTTATAAGTTTGGTGCATTTCAATCATTGTCTGAAAACTTATACAGGGTTGTTCACCACATACGACACAGCGGAGTATTGTAGCTAAACGATTAGATTTTTACAAATTAAAGGTTTTGGGTTCGTTGAAGGACTATTAGAACTACAATTTAAAAATAATTTTACAATATACAGAGTGTCCCAAATAAGTAAAAATATTATAATTAAATCGAACACCCTGTATATTATTCTATTTTTAGATTCTACGACTAAAATAAAGGTAAATTTGATTAAGGTTTATCGCACTTAAACCTTACCGTTTTTGAAATATTTTCAATTTTGTGAAATTGCATTAAAAAAATTAAGTCTTTATTTCTCCAAGGGTATTAAAGGTTTTAATACTAAATACTTACTGAAGATTATTTGTTGATCAGATATTATGTTGCAATAATAAAAATTATACTACATTATACAGAGTATTCAAAAAATTATATTAAATAATTACTAGCTTTAAATGGAAATAACTTGTTTAATTTAAATGGAACACGCTGTATATTTTACGTGAATCAGATGCACAATTTAATTGTCTATCAAATTGTGTTATATCATTTTTACCTATTTCTTCAAGTTTTTGTAGAAAATGCATTTTCTTATTATTTAAACCTCATTTATCACTATACCCATGTGAGAATATTGATATTTTAGATTTTTTTAGCAACATATGTACAAAATATAGATGGTAAAAATAATAATATTGCAAGCCCATTTGTATTAATATACTGATAATAATAATAATAGTTTGTTCAATCACAAACCTGGTATAACTCGAATTGTATAATCTTCCCCGTTATACATCTGATGGAAAAGTTCCGAGAATTTTAAATAAACATGTTTTGCTCCAACTTTTGTCACATTTCCTTCATAAATCTCGTTTGTATGACCCAAAGGATCGCTGGCCTGGATTCGGTCACCTTAAAAATATATGTTTATTCGTTTTTGATAAAAAATTAAAAAAATTGTTACCAATAACTATAGATGGTCGTCTTTCAGCTAAATTTTCTATTTCTAACATTAGAAACTCTCCATTTGGTATAAAACAGACTCTATCTTGGTTATAACGTCTCATATGCATCAGTTGTACTATTTCGTCCATGTGCAGCAAAGTATGAAATTTTTCTTCATAATTCATATGATTCTAAAAAATTATAAAATAAAGCATAAGATTTATTCTAAAAACAGGGTTCGGAAGATATATTAACCATCTAAGATTCGCTAATGACATAGTCCTAAATTGCCGATAATCCTGAGGAACTAAATACAACTACAGATATCATAGTAGATAAAAAATAAATCATATTTTTACGTGAGGAATCTCTCCACAAGAGATGTTTCTTGAAACACCCTGTATATATGCTATATTCAATAATTTTTATTTATTAAATTAAATGTTTTTCTGTGTAAAAAGTTTTTTAAATGTATTTCTTTTCAATTAGAGATAAAATAAAAGATGTTTAAAATATAAGTTTCTGTTAATGTGTTTGTGTATAAACAATGCCTTTTTTTAAGAAATAATGTCATTTATATGATATTTAAATTAATATTATGATATTTTTGCACCCTACTAAAAAATATAACAATTAATAATCTTACCAGACTATTAAAAACACTCCTTTTACTTTTTTCAGTTCTTCAGTAAAAAGCATCCGATTCTGAGCCCCATAGTAATTCTCATATACATTCAGCAGATGTCTTGGTACTGCATAGTCAGGCAGTCTCCTTATTTTGAAATCTGGCAACCTGGTGCTGCCTTTGTCCGCTAAAATTCCAAAAAAAATATTATGCTATGTGCATGTTTAATAATAAAAATAATAAAGTAAAATTTTACCCGAATTATTTGTCCATTTTGTGGTACATTATTACTATAACTGTAATTGTTCCTTTGGTAACTCCCAGGTTCTTCACATTTATATTAACATGTAGATTAATATATTTGTTAACAATAAAATTTTCAAAAATTAGCGTTAATAATTCATTAGACACACCGATGTTTTTTGCTGTACAATTTAGTAAAATTTCTAAACTTTCTTCAGGCCTTATTTCAACAGATTCGGGACTATTTTGTGATAAAACAATTTGTGTACAATTATCACTAAGTTCCGCTCTTATAAACTTGAAGATATCACTAGATTTGTTACTTAATACAACTCTTAACTGTTCACTATCACCTAGTTTACTAAAATTCACTTTTGTACCAGAAATTTCAAGTCCTGGATGAGATTCCTCCAGACACTGTTTATCAGAGTTCTTAAAAACATCAAATCTATTTTTAATCGATTCAGGAATGATTTTTAAAGCTCTAAAAATACATCTTCCTTGATCTGACTCGATAATTTCAGCAACAACCTTGTCCTTTACTACTGGAACATATCCACAGCTTAAGGAATCCTTATTAAAAAATATATCTCGGTTTATAGTGCCTGTACAGTCCAGTGAGTCCCATGCTGAGATCTGTCCAGTTATTATATGGGCCCTGACAGGGGATATTTTGTCGATTGTAATAACATCACCACTTAAATCTATTGTTTGGTCGTTTACCTCGCATTTAACGAGAAGTTCGATCCAATCACCTACTATAGGGACAAATACAGTGGCGACTTTGTCTAAATCGAGTTTCATATTTTCGTGGCTTAGGTGAAGTATTCTTTTGTCTCTTTTCTCGACTTTACATATCAAAACTCGTGTGTTTACAAAAGAATCTTTTTCAATGTTCGTATCCCAGTCACTCTGTATCTCTGCTACATTGTAAATATCAATTTTCCCGTCGTAAACTAGTTTTTGGTACGAAACTACGGTTCCTATACTGAATGTATCGGTATCTGAGGTGAAGGAATATAAATCATCGATAACATAACTATTAGAAGTGTTTCTTGCTGTTATAACACCTTTCCTGCTTGCAAAATTGTATTCCTCCTTGTAGGAACCGTCCACTCCGATCTGGGGTTCGATTTCCTCCTCGTTTATTTCGGGAGAATAGTTTTCCGATGCTAAAATCTTCGTACAATCTTCCAAAGATAATTCTGATTCGGGATCAGACTTTCTGAAGAACGAAAATATATAACTAAGCATGATATAATCTTGAAGAATAACGTAACATGTATGTAAAAGAATAATGTTTGTGTACAATAAAACTTATTTTAGATGTGTTCTTTCCTTCATAACTTATTTACAGATTATTTAAATAAAATCAGAGTTTAACCACATTTTATTTTCGGAAACCCTAGACTAATATAAACATTCACAAACTAGACACACCATGGCTGAATAGACAGAAATTAATGTTTATTATTTTTGCTTTTACTGTGCTCTCTTATACTCTAGGTAAATAAAGAAGTGTTTATTAATACATGTTATACTTGACCGTTATTGTAGATATAAATTTAATACAAAAATATAAAATAAAATATTCTAAATTTCTTGCCCTTAA
>NW_022146910.1:0-24468 GCF_002938485.1 Sitophilus oryzae | reverse complement strand
CGCGGTGGTGGGTGGTAATAATAATATCGACATCAATCGTCATTATTAACAAAATTATCATTAACTTCAATAAACAATACAACCAGAAATCATATCGTAGTTTTCGAAGTAACACGATCGTAACCCATGTCGTTGAAGGCCGGGGAACGACAATCAATTATAATATTGGCGAGGTCAAGCCCCCAGACATACGAACCAAGATCTGATCGAAACGTTGTTTAACCTCATAGTTTGATCGCCAAATTTCACTTAACGAATCAACAGTCGCGCATATCGTTCAGTTCGTTACGCCATTTATGCGCTGGCCATTTAATCAACCATATTTATACGTTGGCAGAATTAGCGCGAAAAGTTAAGCGGTTGAATATTCGACCATTGAGTATCGGGCATCATCAGCCGTAATAAAAATAAACGATATGATGTTCGCGATCCGCGAGATAAAACATTTTTAAAAGTCCAAAGTCATCATGCATCGGTAACGACCGTAGTTCGTAAAGGTTCGATCATTAACACGAGACATAAATAAAATATCTCTATTTATACAAATATTTTTTTATTATAGGTGCTACAGATGCCCGACACCCTGTAGGTTTTAGCGAAAATAAAAATGAAAATTAAAAATACATGATATTGACACAAATTTAAAACTTCAACCAAACTCATCAATAACTTCAACTAAATAAACGAAGTAAAATTTCTGAAGCTTCACAAAATCAAAGCCATTTTAATTCCAAGCGCCCAGTTCATGAGCGTTCAATTACCGGTTCGCGTAACAGGAAGAATGAACAACAGATACCTTCAGTCGTCAATATCTGTCTATTCACCGACATCAGCTCCACTATTCAACGCAACACTAGACGTTATCAACGTCGATTAGTTTCAAACGTAATCGATACTCGACATTTTCAGATTATGAAAGCTGTATCATCATATTCAAAAGAAGAAAACATTGATCAATACACCGCTAGAAGACTGGCGAAGGAAGATATCAAAAACAAGATACGGCTTCCATTCGGAATATCGAAATCGTTCTATTAAAATGCAACCATGATGTAGTAGACGGGCAGACTCAATAATTCGCCGTTCATTTCACGTTGCGAATAACGTTGGTAGTTTATTAAAATTCGTTATAAAATATAATTTAATAAAAATAGATAAGTTATAATAGCATTTATTAACACAAACACTTTATCGAAGCATGTCAGTATATTCGTTTCGACATCTGCCCGACAAGCAATAACAGCAACAAGAAAATATATAATTTAAAGTTAATTTGGCGAATTTCCAAACGATCGAAATTATCATTACGCAAGGTATATATGAACATTACCAAGAAAGTCGTTCATTATTTCACCATACGAGATCTACCGCACGCCACACAACCAACTATTTAGAGTCTTTCAAATCGCGATATGTCATCAGCCAATTTAGTTTCGTCATCAATTCTCCATTCAGATTTCATTACTTCATACACCATCAGTAGTAGAACAAATAATACAACATTAACAAGCCCGAATCCAAATCAATTCAAATGCAACAAATGAATGTCAACAGAATGTCGCGATCCTCACCTTGTTTACGGCACACCACGCATTGAATACATGATAGCACATGCCTCTGTCTTCATTCACCAGTTGATGACCTTCGCATTTGCCGACATTTAAAACGGACATCGTAAATCGTAGACGCGCTTGACAGAACGAATTACGCCGGGAAATAACCGTTGAAAGACCAAAGAAGGACACGACAAAAGTTAAATAAAATGAATGACAAAAGAACAAAGAAAAATATTGAATATTGAACAGCTTTAAAAACAGCCAGTCTTCAACATTAACGACTAAACCCCTACGTTTGATTACCGATATTCATATTTTCGTAACCTCATAAACAGACAACCAGCTATCGAACAAAGTTTGCCAAACATAATACGGTGAATATCGAGCTCTGGAGGATTCACCACCGATTTGTAAATCTCATTTTCACGGGGAAGTAAGTAATGACGTAATGTATGCGGTACCGGTTCATTCTTTGATCAATTTCAAAAGCGCATACAATAGCCAGGCTCAGTTTCATTAAGGAGTTGCAGTTGTCAATATAACACAACATCGATAAAATGCCGTTAAGATTGCGTTGATTATCTATAGTTCAAATTTCCAACGTAATTAACATTTTTCAACCTTATTGGCTAAACGGTTAAAAATTGCAAAAGCGAGATTACACTGAATTGGTTTTCAGCCGTAAAAGCATTTCAGATATTAGTGTAATGGAGCATCTACGTTCCTTCACTTCGACGACAAAATAGTGTCCGACCAGTTTGTTGACAAAAGAGAAAATTTCCAGTTATTAAACCCATTCATTATGCCGCAGAATTACTAAAAAATCGCCGTTCTAAACTTCGAGAACATACGCCTGCTCCCAACATGAACGCATACCATATATATTATTACACGTAAAAATGTAAACTCAATATAAAGGAGCAATAAATAATAGATGAAATAGTAGATCATCGTTGTAGAAGCGGCAAGTTATTTGGAAATAACTTCATATGGAAAGTAGTTGATAACTCAGTTCCGGCGGAAAAGACCGTTCTTCACCTTCATTGAGTCAGCCAGTAGCCGATGTTATTTATGCAGCTCACACTTCATAAGTCATATTCAAAATTAATGATAGAGCCGCTGTCACCTACGTATTCACAGCAGGCTTGGCGAAAGAAAGAAATCTAATAGATCGCACTTTTATTTTCTCGATACTACGTGCGATCGGCAAAGAAGATGTTATTGAGTGCGATGCTGATGACAGCGACAATATTGAAGTACCTTCTGCCGATCAGTGTAAAACAAAACATTTTCGCAATACCTAACCTTAATTTTACCTTTGACCTGAAAGAATAACCTCATTTTGCTGCCATCTTTGTTCGCTTTATTATGAGCGTTATAAAACATTTCAGTTTTCATTTTTAAAATATTTCATTACATTATCATTTCCATATTTCAATGTTTCGCAGTACCGAAATACCTTGCGTCGAGGCTTCGAAAATTACATCACCACCAAGCGACCCAGAAGGCATTCACCAAGTACATTCAACGCCGGTAACGCGTTCAATGTCCTCGACGTCGCCGATCTAATCTATTTCACCTGTTGTCGCCTCGACGTCGGTATTCTATTCAGGAATGTGACCACTGAATTAACTATTAACATGCCGAATTTAGTTACTAAAATCGTCGCCGTTACGTTTGTTCATACTGCCGCCAACAACATAAAACTCCACCAAACTGCCTAAAGCAGCAAATGACTATTAATACCGAATATAAATATATAGTTTTATCAACGGAAGTCACTTCTCTCGATAAGCCCGATTAAAATACCGGAAAATAAGGATATTCTCAATAATTAGGTAGATTTACGAAATAAAAATACCATGTGCACCGCAAAACATTTTCGCTTAGCCGGTTTAACATAAACAGGAGCCAAAATCAACCATATCAGCATTTCAGAAATGAAATGCGAATATAAATAGCCCTTAAAATAAAACGATGACACCGATACGCAAGAATGCGATTTTCGCGTCCGACTTAACATGAACCATACCCCGACCGGGTTCAACAGATGGGCATCGTTGTGACCATCTTTCGTTGCCAAAGAAGTCGTCGAAATCCGTAGAATTACGCCGACATCGACGCCATTTGTTTTCATTCAACTTATATTATTTGACAGCGCGCGATTGTGAGTTTTCTGCGGCAGTTAAAAGTTTTTGTAGCTTTTAAACAACCTCTGGTCAATTTATTAATTATCGTAAACAAAACCATTAAAGCAGTTTTGACCATTCACGATGACTGCCAGCGCATACCGTGCCGCGACCATTTCTAACCGACCGATATCGACGGTAAAGTGTCGTCATACTTTTCGAATTTCAGTCACGTTGGCGTTAGCGCATTTGTGATTCACTTTAGTTATAAGTAGATTATCACAAAAATACGTAAATTTCCTTCATTTAAAGACGCTTTCGATTGCGAAATTAGAGTTACCCTCAGTTAGACCTCAGCAAAACTAGTTATAATGGAAAATTGTCTGAAGCAATCCCAAGCAATTTTTGATAAAACGATCACGCCTACCATGTCAAATGACAGAAGATGACGAAATCAACCGCGCTGTCATATTTAGCGTATACCATCTCTTTAACCTTCATAAAAGCGTCAAAACCACGTATGACTTAAAAATTGAGTTTTATGAATGGATTGTTCTCACCGTTCATTTAGACAGTCTTTGTTCGAATAAGAAGGCGAAGCGAGCATAATATTCATACGTACGTGGTATAGATGGAAAAGCCGCCATAAAAGCTTTAATTCCGACAGTTCGCCTGACGATTCGATTTCCGATCAATATTTGAATTCGACTGAAATTTATGATTCGTCACCTGTTTTGTTATTCCTTACGTTACTTCCATTATTTATTCTACACGATGGGTTGCATAAAAGGCAGTACCCAGACGAAATTGTACAGCATCCCGTTATGACGACTATTACTCATATCGAAAACATCCTGCAAACATTGGTTGCGTATGCGCGTGATTCAAAATCGAGCGAAATAATGGAACAACTTCTCGCTAGTAAGTGACATATAATATATTACGTAGTAAAACCGATCATTTATGAAATCACTTAAATTAACCAAATTGTATATTTTTTATTTATTATTTTATGGATACAGCTTTATTTATTACTGTCAAAGATTAGACGTCAAAGAAATAGATACGTTAATTTGACACCAGCCAGTATGTATATCGATGCTTGCGTTAACAAATACTTTATAACTTCATTCATTTCATTGTGAATCATATATTTTCATAACCATTTCAATTACCAACATTTGCTCCGACAACGTGGTCGATAAAACAACACCAGACGCTCAGCCCCTGGTTATCGCCTTTGTTATTTTTAAATAAAATTAGAACGACAAACCGGAATTTGGTATCATATATTTATAAATTATCGTACCTCCAAGATTTTGATACGGTCCTTCAGTCCTTTCCATTCGCGTCTTCGGTTCAAAACCAATAAAGTTTTGTCGTACGATATCGATCTTTCTCATGACATTTCATTCACGTAACGCCGCATTCAGATATTCTACACAATCGTTGTGGTTCTGAACGGAAGCAATTCGATATCGCCAGTCGCTCAAAGATGACCAGACGTCAGAGCCTACGTATCATGCTTTCATAGATTTTCTTCCGATATTGATGACGTTTCGTGAAAATACCGATCGAAATACTTCGTTTGTCGCGCTGGCCGATCTTGCAAGTTGCGTAAGATTTTCGATTTTCAGATTGTTGTGATTCGGAACAAATCGCTTCATGGTGCAATACATTTCATTGATAACAACCGCAGCGTAACATTTCCGCCTGATATCGTGTTATATGATGTTCGAATCCGGTCGTTCCGAGTAGGCGTTTGTAACAGTTTTAAATGTAACATCAGTAGCTGTTTCGTTTGAAGAAATGACATTTTCTGGAGCGTTAAAACAGGCGTCGGTCTTCATAGGAAGATTCCTCCGGTAAACACGATTTCCATTTTCATATAAACATATAGGTCCGATTCCGCTTTCTTTCAGTTGGTGACGTGGTTCATTTTCTCGATTTATCGGCGGCCCTTTCAAGCGCTTTAATACCTCGAATGAATTTCAGGGCAAAAGTTATAGGCGACATATTAACGTTGTAAAAACGATTACCGGTGAACGACAGCGGGTTACCGAAATAACATTTCAAAAATATGTCATCGGTTTCGTTTCATTTGCAGTACCACACCTTATTTTCCGCATAAAAATCCTTTCATTGTACCGAATGCGTAAACTATCGCCGCGTAATAGCAATGTTCAGCAGACGAGTAATCAAATAACTAGGTTTATCGCCAGCCAGCGATCTAAAACAAACAGTCAGCAATACCGGGTTGTCACCACGCATTCCGCCACCGTCAATATTTTCGTAGCGATAGACAGAAAAGTAAAAATTTCCAGTCGACTTCAATTTGTTCCATAGTAATAATAAATTCCTTTCTTTCATCTTCATCACAATGCAGCAATTGAAAACCTGTTCCGTTCATCAAGCAAACCTTATGCGGTGATGTTTTACAGGCTCGAAAGCATTATCGTTCATTCATAAACGGAGGTTTCCGTATTGAGCGCAGTTCAGGCGTTTCGTCATTTTCTGCGATAGTCATTTTCTTTGGCGAAGATCGTTCGGTAGCGCACGCCGGGTATTTGCGCGCGTTATCGATGCGTTACAAATGAAAACGAGCGTTCGAGTTCAGAGACGATTCGTGTCGTTACCAACAACAAGGCCTGGTACCAGGCTCCGCATTACCGTAAAAGACAAAAACTATATCGACAACAAAACCATTAAACGAAATACAACCAATAAAGCCATAGGCCGAATCCACACACGAAGACCATATCGGTTAATAATAGCACGTCTGCCGGATTTTAAAATCATGAGAATCGCGATTGAAAAACATTTGGGGTTAAACAATATATTTTTTATTTTTTTTTTTTTTTTTTTTTTTTTTTTTTTATTATATACTTAATTTTTCTCAGGTAATTTGTCGACTTTTACTGATTTAACATTTTTTACGAAAAACATCATTTCCTCTTCCCATACTCGTAGTAGAACGACAGACGCAGCCGATGGTATCAAATTGACAGATATATCCATATTTCATTTTCATTTCGACTCCAATATGCATTCTTTACATTTCGATTATTATTGGTTATTGCTAATTAGCTCGCTAATCAGAAACCCAGTCAATCCCGTGAAATCAGCAAAATCGACATCATACATCTGGTTCAAATGGTATTAAAGGTACGTACATTTGCATAGGCTCAATATATTGATAAACTAAAGGTACAGAATTTCGACCGATACAGGTGAGGGTGCCAGTAACATATTAATATTAAACTATAAATTTCATTTATAAAAAATGAATAAAATATTTTTATAACAAAATATATTCTGATAGCTGAAGTGCTTTTAATTGTTCGAAAAGCCATCTGCTTTTGTAGTAACTTGAACAACATTTCATATTACTTTGGTATTATTTAGACCATTTTTAGAATTCAGAATGAGCGGGAGTAGATCTTACAGATCCCCCTTTCTCGAATCATAACTCATCATAAACCAGTTTTCGACAAAGCCAGTATCTCGCATTCGTTTTACAGAGGGTAGTTCATTCAAATAGTCAGTCGCAACATGGCATCTATCGGTGCCAGAAACAACCGGCGTTATCCTCAGCGATGAGGTGTACCAGTACCATTCAGAATAAGACCGTCGTTTCTTCTTCATCTACGAGGCAAAACATTGAGTATTAGGCAACCTGTTAAAACCCCGTGAAAATCCGAAGATTGTTCTTCCAGACTCAGGAAGATTCAGATTTTCCGACGTTGGCCTTCAGAACGCCGAGCGTCTTTACCATTGAAGATTATCTCTGTGGTTGCGATGGAATTCAGTTCTGAGTTCTCGTCGTTGGTTACTGAAAGCAGCATCTGGTCTGTTAGTGAGTGTTTCACTTTTCTCAGTTAGATATTTGTTTCATTTATCTCGCGACAGGTAATCAGCGGCTGTTTTTCTTTTGCCCATTCAGTTTCGTCATTCGACCGATTGATTACCGAAGCTGATCGCCGTTATAAGATGGTTATTTCAGCTTCGATAAGTTCCAAAGATGGGTTGCACGTATCTTCGATAGCGTAGATTTTCTGCTCGTAGGTAGTGTTCATTGGCGCTTCGATCACCCGTTCTCGCAGGTTGTTTTGGAAGCATCAGTGACCGCTAAGTTCGTTCTTTCCAATTTCTTATTATCATTGACATGTTTGTCAAAGTTGCATACCTGTCACATTGGGAGCAGGAGTGCAGATTAGTTTATTAGGGACCATACGCACACTCCACGCATATTTTAAACGTCGTATTTACACGCACCAAAACAAATTTGATAGGTTTTACCCTTTGCTCAAGGAAAATACGACGTTTTTTTTTTTTTTTTTAAATATGCATTAGGTGTACGTATGGTCCTAAATAAACTAAACTCCTGCACTCCTGCAACTCCCAGTGGACGATATGCCAAGAACGTACAACTTTGACAACATGTCAATGTAGTACTGAGCAATAAGAAGGATTGGAAGAGTGAAACGTCTGCCCAGCAGTTAAAAGACCATACTATAACGTTGTATTCTGATGCTTCCAAACCAATACGGGAACAGGGATTGGAGTGTTTGGGCCGAGAGCCAATTACTCCGAACCAATGGGCACTTTACCCTAGTATCCTACAGGCAGAAATCTACGCTATCGAGAGATGCATACAACTTATCTAGATAGGAACTTCACCGGAAACAAGAAATAGCCATCTTATCTGACAGTCAAACAGCGTTAGCTACATCAACTCAGTATCAATCAACTCGAAATTGGTCAAAGAATGCATAGAGAAGCTGAATAAATTAGGCAAAGAAAACAAAGTCCTCCTATACTGGGTGCCTGCTCACCAAGGGATAGAAGGCAAATGAAAAGCAAATAATCTAGCTAGGAAAGGAGCGAACACTCCACTAACTGGACCAGAACCGTTCTATTTTCCAAGCAGTAAATCCATACCTTGCTATGAACTCAAGAACTTGGAAGATTCCATCCGCAACCTGGAATGGAAATCTTGCAATGGTCTAAGACACTGAAGAAGTTTCTGAGGGCTTATGATCAAGAAAAAATCACAGATCTTCCTGGGTCTGAGTAAGAACAATCTTTGGACTGCCAGGGGGTTTTTAACAGACACTGTCTCCTCAACAAAAACCTCAGTAGATTGAAACCAAGAAGAAACGGCGAATGCAGATTCTGTGGGAAGAAAATGGAGAAACACCAGTACACCTCATCACTGAGTGCGCCGGGAGACGACAACCATTCGTGCCATGAATTTTGGTACGACTGATATTTGAGATGGAGAACTACCCTCTGTAAAACTGTCCTAGATACTGCTTTGTCAAAGCCCTGACTGTATGATGAGTTATGATTCAAGAAAGGGGGACACAATGTATCTGTAAGGTCGAAGTGATTAACCTCCCTCCTACTCATTCTAAATTCTAAAAAAAAAAAATGGTCCTAAATAGTACAAAAGCTTTGTACATTCTGCATATGCCAAAAAATGATTGATATAGAGTGTATCTAAAAGCAGATAACCAAGACAAGTTAAAAAAAAACACTTCAACATCAGGAATAATATTTTTATTTATAAAATAAGTAGATAAATTATAATAAAATTCTAAGTTTATTTTAATATTAAACATATTTTTTAACACCCTCTCACCCTGTGCTACATCGGTCCAAATTCTGTACAGCCAGTTTATCAACATAATAGAGGCCCATGCAAATGTGTACAATGCCTTTTTGTACCCATTTTGAACCAAAATGTATGACTATTGTTTACAGTCCCGCAATTTTGCGGATCCGCGGATTGATTACTTAACCAAGTGGTTTGCGGGATTGAGACGGTGCGGATTGCATTCCCTAGTCGTGTAGTAAGCCAATATGTCCAAAAAAATATATAAAGAATCCGCATTAGGTCCAAAATAAAATAAAATATTTTTTTTTTTTTTTGTGGGAAATATCCTTGTACAGCACGTCTGTCCGTTCTATAGCTACGGGTATCCGTGAGAGGGGAACGATATTCTCTCGATGTTTTCGTAAAAATAGACGACGTGTCTCATCAATAAAAAATTCGGACAAATTTGGTAAGTAGCCAATAAAATGAGTGGGCGGATCGATTTGCGGTGACGTACCGTCAAGTCGACGAATAAAATATATTGTTGTCGGTTTAAATGTTTTTGTCCGCATTCCTTTCATAGACAGATCCAGCAGACGTACTGTGTGTAATATAGTCTTCATTGTGTGGATTCTGGCCTATGGCTTGTGGTTTGTATTTCCTGTTTAATGGTTTTGTTTTGTCAGTAAAAATGGATTTTTAATCTTTACAGGCTTAGTACGGGCCTGGTTGCCGAATTTATCGGGCCCGAGAGAGCTCAGTTCTGTTGTTGAGAAAGTCTAACAACACAAAAATCGAACTCTAGGCTCGCTGACCTCATTTTTTCTATTTATAATGCTTCGGCGGTACCTAATAAATTTTGACGTGCACGCACGGACGGTCTTCTCATAAAGAAAAATGGCCGAAAATATAGAAAAAATAATAAAGAAAAACGCCTAAAACGTAATACAATAGAGAGAAACCTCCATTTATGAAATGAACATTAGTAAAAATGGATTTCAATTTTCTATAAAGCCCTGTCTACGCATAAGGTTTTACTTGTCAGGCAAGACAAGGTTTTTTCAATTACTGCATTGTGTTTAGTGAGGTAGAAAAGAAAAAAAATTGTGTGTGCACTATGTGAAACTCTGGGGCTCGTTAAGTCGCATATTTAGAGAATTTTACTTTTTTTCTATCTATACCGCTACAAAATGTGTGGCAATTGGCACTCTACTTCTATTTAGGTCTATGGTGATAACCCGGAGATAACTATTTGTACTATTTGTTCGTTTTAGATCGCTGGCTCACGATAAAAGCCTAGTTATTTGATTATTTCATCTACTACAGAACATTACTATTACGCAGCGATAGTTTTTGCTACGCACGCAATTTCTGTTCAATTTTGTATGAAAGTTTTTATACGGAAAAAATAAATTGTAGTACACACAAATGTAGAAACAAAGCCAGTGGCGCATATATTTTTTTAGAAAAATATTATTTCAGTGTTAACCCATATGCACGTTCCTGGTGAATATGTCGACACATTTTTAGCATTAAAGTATGTCGCACCTATAGTAACTTTTACCCCCAAAATTTCATTCGAATTGGCTAAAAGCACTTGAAAAAAAATTATAATAAATCGAAAAAAAAATAAGACTTTAACATCCTGTAGCTACAAAACAAAGCAGAATCGGACCTATATGTTTATATGAAAAATAAATCATTATTTTTACCAGAGGAATCTCCCTACTTGAGATGACACGTATTTTTTTAAACACCCTGTATAGAAAATATCATTTCTTTTAAACAGAGACTAGTTCTACTGATGTTATTTAAAAACTATTACAAACATCTGTCCGCCTACTCAGAATTTGACCAAAGGTTCAAGGCATCATCGTACTATAACGTATAAATAAATAATTACACACTGCGGTGCTTGACATAGAAATATAAAATAAGTAAATATATTTTCCTTTATAAACATTTATTTCCAAATCAAACAAGTCTGGAAAATCGAAAAAATTCTTACACAACACAAAATCTATTGCCCACCAATAAACGAAAAATATTTCAGTGGTATTTTTCTACGAAATTTGTCCTAAATAATATCGGAAGAAATCTATAAAGCGCGAGCCGGCAACTGTGCCAGTTGAATTTAATAGGCTCCTATCACATGTCCTAGTTATGCTAGAGCACGAGCGGCGTTGTCAAGTTGCTCCGTTCAGGGTTATACAAGCGATTGTGTAGAATCTATCTAGGTCACAGCGTTGCGATGGATAGAAATGTATCACTTGAGAGAAAAGATCGATATCGATATACAGTAAAACTTGTGTGAACAGACCAAAGACTTTGAATAAGAGGACTAAGGAAGGACCATATCAAAAATCTTAGGTACACCGCGATGGGCCTCAAATATGGCCGACTTAAATTCCGGTTTATCAGTGTCGTTCTAATTTTATTTAAAAAATGTAAAACTATGATGTAGGGTAGACGTGGGGTAGACTCAATAAATTGTTGTTTTATGTTACGTTGTGAATAAATGTTGGTAGTTATTAAAATGGTTATAAAAATATATAATTCTAATAAAATAGATAAGTTATAATAAGTATTTATTAACACAAACATCCGATACGCTACTGAAGCAGGTAAGCGTCAAATTAACGTATCTAATTTCTTTGACATCTAATCTTTGACAAGTAATAAATAAAAGCTAAAATGCAAGAAAAATATATAATTTAGTTAATTTAAGTGAATTTCATAAATGATCGGTTTACTACACGTATGTATATTATATAGTCACTTACTAGCGAAAAGTTGTTCCATTATTTCACTCAATTTTTGCCGAGATCTACTGCACGCTACACAACCAACTATTTTAGAGTCTTTTTCGATAAATCGCGATAGTGTCACTATTAACTTAAGTTCTGCCACAATTTCCATCTAGATTTACTACCTTTATACAACTATCAGTAGTAGAATAAATAATAAATAACATAAAATAAGCTCCGTAAAGACTGACAAATCCACAAAATTTCAAATCAAATTCAAATGTGTCAAATGAATCGTCAAACAGAACTGTCAAGGAACCCCACCCTAGAGTGCTTTTATGGCGCTTTTTCCGCCCACCATGCATGCATACATGGATAGCATTATGCTCCTTCCTTAGTCTTCTTATTCAAAGACCAAAGACATCTAAATGGGTAGACAGAACACTCCATTCATAAAACTCAATTTTTTAGAATCATACATGGTTTGGTGACACTTTGACACTTTTATGAGAGTTATGAGACACTTTTGACACTTTTATGAGAGTTAAAAAGAGATGGGTACATAAATATGACAACACGGTTGAGTTTCGTCTATCTTTCTGTCATTTGACTTTATCAGTGACGTGATGTTTTTTTTTATCAAAAATTGATTGGAATTGCCTCAGACCAATTTTCCATTATAACTAGTTTTGCTTGAGGTCTAACTAAAGGTAACTCTAATTTCACAATCAAAAGCGTCAACAAATAAGAAAATATACGTATTTTTGTAATAATCTACTTACCTATAACTAAAAGTATCTAAATACGCTACTGTAAGCATGGCTAAAGGTAAAAAAACAACGTAATGACACTTACCGTCGAAATATCAATTCCGGGTTAGAATAGTCCACCTTTTTACAAACCATGCACTGGCGAATCATCGTAGATAGTTAAAAACTACTTTAAATAGTTTTCTTTGCAATAAACTAATAATTATTAGAAAGTTGTTCAAAAGCTACAAAAACTTTCAACTACCGCAGAAAACTCACAATCGCGCGCTGTCAAATAATATAAGTTGAATGAAAACAAATGAAAACGTCAAATGTCAGCGTAATTCCTACAGATTTCGACAACTTCTTGTAGTAAAGATGAATCCACAGCGATGCCGCTAGTGTTGGAGACCCGGTCGGAATTGGTATATTGGTAGTTCATATTAAGTCGGACACAGAAATCCGCCATTCTTAACACGTATCCGATTGTCAGCCATTTTAAAATCGTTTTTTGTTTTTAAAATTTATATTCACATTTCGATTTCTAGTAGAATAATACTGATATGGTTGAGTTTGGGGGGAACCACAGTACAGTTTTATGATTAAACCAGCTAGAAAATTAAAAAAATATTTTGCGAGTTACTTTTTTATAGATATTTTTATTTCATAAATCTACCTAATTTTGAAGGCGCTCGTTGTTTTCCGGAGTATTTTAATCAGATATATCAAGAAAGTGACTTCCGTTGATAAAACTATATATTTATATTCGAGGAGTGATTATGAATCCATTTGTAACTAGGTAGTTTGGTTAGGTTTTTATGTATTCTTGGTAGCGAATATGAAACCAAACGTAACGTAAGTGCTTAGCGACGAATTTTAAGTAACTAAAATTCAACGTAATATGACGTTGGTAATTGGTAGAATTACATTCCCTATTAGGTCAGATACCGACGTCGAGGCGACCCGAATCTGTATTCCCCATTTAGGTGCAAATAAGGGTCGTCAGGCGGTCGAACCGACGTTGGTACCCGACGTCGGGTTTATTGAACGCGACCTATACCCGACGTTAGATAACGTCCAAATGCTACTTGGGTGGTCTTCTTCTAGGTCACTTAATTCTAGTGATGTAAAATTTCCAGAAATATATTTTTTCGGAAATATTTCTTGAAACATTGGAAATATATGGAAATATTGAAAATATATGAAGTATTTTATAAAATAAGAAAAACTGAAATATTTTTTTATAAAACTCATAACAAAACATCGCAAAAGACAAAATGCTTATACATAAACACAAATAAAGGGTTATTCTTCAAATTAAAAAATAAATTAAGGTTAAATTTGTACAAAAAAAAATATTTTTGACACACTAGTCGAGCAAGAGGCATATCTTTATCGCTGTCATCAGCATCACACTCAATAACATCTTCTTGCCAGTCTACTTACAATAGTATCGGAAATAAAAATTGATCTATTGCCGTTTCCTATTTTCTTCACCAAATTTTCACTGTGGGATACATAGAGTAGCTTAGCGGCTCTATCATTAGTAAGCCTGTTTCTCTTTTTTGAATGAATATGACTATAAATTGTAAAACTGCGTTCCGTGGCAGCCGAAGATGCTGGCATCATCAACATTCGTGAAGCTACTTGTGATAATGAAGGTGAAGAACACAGTCTTTTCCACCAGGAGACTGGGTTATCAAAACTACTTTTCCATATGAAGTTATTTCCAAATAACTTGCCACTTCTACAGCGGTAATCGGTTATTTCATCTATTATTTCTTGCTCCTTTATATTGAGTTTATTTTTTGATATATGTATATTATAAGTATGCATTCTATGGCAGAACGAATTTGTGTTTCATCAAGTTTAGAACCTTGTGATTTTGGATTTAGTAATTCTGCAGCATAATGAATGGGTTTAATAGCAAATTTTTCTCTTTTGTCAACAAACTCCAACAATTCGGATTTTTCTTTGTCGTCAAGTGAGGACAATGCAAGATTACTCTGAATTACCCTTCTAATATCACAAAATGCTTTTACAGCAAAATGAATAGTGCTATAATCTCCTTCTACGATTTTTAAACATTTGCCAATAGGTTCAAAAATGGTAATTACGTTGGAAATTTGGGCCCAAATACTTCGTCATCTAATATCCACTGCTTAACATTTTTATCAATCATTTGTGTTGCTTCTTGACTAACTGCAACTCCTTGTAAACTGAGCCTAGTATTGTATACACTTTTTAAATTGGTCAAAATTGAAGACCAGCGAGTTTTTACTACGCTACGACTTACGAGCTCGGGACTTCCCTGTAGAAATGCGAGGTTGCAAATAAGTTGGTGAATCCTCAAACCCGATATATTCACCATATTATATGTTTGTAAAATTGTTCTATAGTAAGATTAATGTTTATAGGGTTACAAAATATGAAAGATATATTAATAAACATCGGGTTTGAATCGTTAATGACAGATTTAAGTATTTTTAAAAAAATATTTCCAATATTCCCAATATTTTCTTTGTTCTTTTGTCGTATTTTATTCTTTTGTCGTATCCACTCTATTCTTTTAGGTCTTTCTTGGTTATTTCCAGCATAATTCGTTCTATTAAGCGTTTGCGATCTACAGTTTTTACGATGTCCGTTTTAAATGTCCAGCTTTTCGCATGCAGAGGTCATAACTGGTAATACCTTTGAATAAGAAGACTAAGGAAGGAGCATAATGCTATCCATGTGTATTCATGCATGGTGGGCGGAAAAGCCACCATAAAAAGCTCTCTAGGTGGGGATCCTTGACAGTTCTGTTTGACGATTCATTTGACACATTTGAATTTGATTTGAAATTTTGTGGATTTGTCAGTCTTTACGGAGCTTATTTTATGTTATTTATTATTTATTCTACTACTGATAATTGTATAAAGGTAGTAAATCTAGATGGAAATTGTGGCAGAACTTAAATTAACAGTGACACTATCGCGATTTATCGAAAAAGACTCTAAAATAGTTGGTTGTGTAGCGTGCGGTAGATCTCGGCAAAAATTGAGTGAAATAATGGAACAAATTTTCGCTAGTAAGTGCCTATATAATATACATACGTGTAGTAAACCGATCATTTCTGAAATTCACTTAAATTAACTAAATTATATAGTTTTCTTGCATTTCAGTTTTTATTTATTACTAGTCAAAGATTAGATGTCAAAGAATTTAGATACGTTAATTTGACTTACCTGCTTCAGTAGCGTATCGAATGTTTGTGTTAATAAATACTTATTATAACTTATCAATTTTTATTAGAATTATATATTTTTATAACAATTTTAATAACTACCAACATTTATTCACAACGTAAAATAAAGCAACGAATTATTGAGTCTCACCCCACGTCTACCCTACATCATAGTTTTACATTTTTTTGAAATAAAAATTAGAACGACACTGATAAACCGGAATTTAAGTCGGCCATATTTGAGGCCCATCGCGGTGTACCTAAGATTTTTGATATGCTCCTTCCTTAGTCTTCTTATTCAAAGGGTAATACACATTGATCCAATGTTTTCTTCTCTTTTGAATATGACAGTAGCTTTCATAATCTAAGAAAAATGTCTCAAATATCGATTGTTTGAAATATCGACATTATTAGACATCCCTAGTGGTTGCGTTAGATAAAAAATGGAAGCCTTGTGTGTTCGATTAGATAGATAGATGTGTGGCAACTGAGAAATTATCTGAAATTTGTTCATCTCTTCCTGTTGTACGCAGACATTAATTGGGCTTATGTAAACTGGGCCTTAGATTAAAATAACTTTAATTTTGTAAACCAAATTTTACTTGTTTATTTAGACGAAGTTATTGGTTGAAAATGGGTTTGAAGTTTGAAGTTTTCAATTTGTGTCAAGTATCTATGTATTTTACTTTTCATTTTTTTATTTTCAAAATTAACTGTATTTTTTGTAAAGTTTTTTGAGAAATATTTTAAGTATTGTATTGAGTTAAAAAAAATAGAATATTTTTTAATTATTTATATCTCTCGTATTGGCATCATTTTTAGATCAGACCACTACAGACTACAGTCGTTACACAGTCACAATCGATGATGTAGATTTTGGACTTTAAAAATGTTTTTTATCTCTCGCGGATCGCCAGGACTTATACACACGGACCATCATATCCGCGTTTATGTTTTTATTTTTATTTTCACAATATTTCTGTGTCACTCAATACTCAATGGTCGAATATTCAACTGCTTCCGCGTTAACTTTTTCGCGCCAATTCGGCCAACGTATAGATATAAAATGGAAGCCTTATTGTGTCGATTAGATGAATGGAGTGGCAACTGAGAAATTATCTGAAATTTGTTCATTCTTCCTGTTGTACCTGAACGTATTGGGCTTATGTAAACTGGGCCTTAGATTAAAATAACTTTAATTTGTAAACTAAATTTTACTTGTTTATTTGGAGCAAGTTATTGGTTGAAAATGGGTTTGAAGTTTGAAGTTTAAATTTGTGTCAAGTATCCTATGTATTTTAATTTTCATTTTTATTTTCAAAATTAACTGTATTTTTGTAAAGTTTTTTGAGAAATATTTTAAATGTATTGAGTTAAAAATAGGAATATTTTTAATTATTTATATCTCGTATTGGCATCATTTTAGATCAGACCACTACAGACACAGTCGTTACACAGTCACACTGATGATGTAGACTTTGGACTTTAAAAATGTTTTTATCTCTCGCGGATCGCCAGACTTGCCACGGACCATCATATCCGCGTTTATATTTTTATTTTATTACAATATTTCTGTGTCTACCAATACTCAATGGTCGAATATTCAACCGCTTCCGTTAACTTTTCGCCAATTCGGCCAACGTATAGATATGGTTGATTAAATGGCCAAAGCGCGCATAGAATAAGCATAGCAAACGAACTGGGCGATAATACACTTCCACGCGACTGATTTAGTTCGTTAAATTAAAGTGGTCGATTTAGCGACCATCAAACTATAAAGGGTTAACACAACGTTTCGGTCAAAAGGATCACGGGACAAGCAAATTATGTTACAGGGCTTGACCTCGCCAAAATTATCATCGATTGTCATTCCCCAGCCTTCTTTGACGCCGTTTTTTTTCGATCGTGTGTTACTTCAAAAACTTGCAATACTGTGATTTTAATTTATGTATTTGAGTAAAGTTAATAATAATTAATACCAATTTAATAATAACAATTGGTAACTATAATATTACCTACAAATTAAATTAAATAAACGCTAGCCCTTACTGACGAGATGACGTAGGGCCAACAGACATCCTATAAAAATACTCAAATTGAAACCAACAGAGTGATTTTGCAGGGCTTCATCCTATTAATTGGGTTTGAGACTTGGGACTCGATTATGTAGGAACTATACAGGTGTCCCAGAAATAAGTGTAAGTAGTTTAAGGGGTGGTAGATCTGGTCAAAAGAAACATTTTTTCTTTACTATTTTTCAAATAAGTCCAAAATAACTGAGTTATTTTACTTTGAAAATTTAAAAACAAAAATGCTTTTTTGCTTGAATTGATAGAATCACTGGATCTTTTCTGGATTTTCTTTCATGTAAATTTAATATACTACCTACGTTGCCATATTATCAAAAGAAATTATGTTTTTTAACTTAAAACTAAAAAAATTCCAAATTTTCATTTTTTTTTGCAAAAAAAAACTCATAGGCGTGTTTCTGAGGCCGAAATCTACTACCAGTTATTTTACTTACTTATTTCTGGGATACCCTGTATTTAACAAAATACTTAAGGAACATTGTAGTCCAAGAAAATAGGCATTCAAATGCGTAGTTTTCGGGGGAGAATTTAAAGAAATCTTAATTGAAATTTATAATTTACCAAGCAAATTGAACAAAAATGTTAAATATATGAATTTTTCAGCATTTTATAATTTTTTTCTATGTAAAAATTTGACGTTCCATAACTTTTATTTGAACTTTTTCTTCTAGTTCTTACCGTTTCTCCGAAATTTCGAAAAAATAATTTTATTTATTTATTTCACCTTCTCGGGGGTGTACTACCAGTTAAAATACTTGCACTTATTTCTGGGATACCACAGCGTTAACAAAATACTTAAGGAACATTGTAGTCCAAGAAAATAGGCATTCAAATGCGTAATAGTTTTCGGGGAGAATTTAAAGAAATAATTGAAATTTATAATTTACCAAGCAAATTGAACAAAAATGTTAAATATGAATTTTTTCAGCATTTTATAATTTTTTTTTCTATGTAAGAATGACGTTCCATAACTTTATTTGAACTTTTTCTTCTAGTTCTTACCGTTTCTCCGAAATTTGAAAAAATATTTATTTATTTATTTCACCCCTTCTCGAGGGTGAATTAAAAAAATCTTTCACAATTCGTTTTTGATCTTTCAAAGCAACTCATATCAAACATTATTTTATATTCGTATTTGAAAGGCTATTTTCTTTGAGAATAATTATTGGAAACATATTAAACGAAAAAAATATTTGATGTTGATTCAAGACATTTATTTTATGTAAATATTTGTATTAACCTAAAAAGCGCTTATCTTTAACTTTTTATTTATTCTATATACCTTTGACCTGGAGTTACTTAACCCAATTTGTGTGGAATTTGGTTTGGATTGGCTTTTTTGATTATCATTTACCTTAGCAACAAATCAGATTTTAGGAATAAGTTTTATCGAGAATATCTGTACGATGGAAACAAAATTGGGACGATGTTGGCTTGTAAATGACGATATTCATTACCAAGGGCATGATTTTCAGTAAAATAGTGTTCTATTAGCATGTTAAAAGCAAATTAAATACTACAAACCAAAGGGCACCTACCCCAACTTATGCCGGGTCCAAACCAAGGCGATAAAAAAGTAAACAAGATTTTGACACAAAAACACGACAAACTTGTGACAAAAAATGGGGAATTCTGACAAGACCAACTTGAGACAAATTGTCCACACCGCAAGGACAAAAGCACAACAAAGTCAAAAGTTTTAGTTAGTTGTTGAGAATGAGTTTTATTAACCATGTGTGTGATTTCACTGGTCTCCAACTGTTGACAGCACACGCCATCCACACTGCGCCGACAACTTGTCGTAAAATATACGAACAAAACATAGACACTTTGATCTTTACCGGCTCGAGACGGGACATTGAAAAGTCTCCGAATTTTGAAACAAAACAAAAAATGTCGCAGAAATTTTGATTTGGATTTGTCGCAATTTTGTCGTAAAACAGGAATGTTTCTGTCTTGTCGTTGTTTTGTCTGCTTGGTCTGGACCCGGCATTAGATAGGAACTATCGGAAACAAGAAGTAGACCAAGGGCGTAGATAAGGGGGGTACTGGGGACAGTACCCCCCTGACGCTTGACGAGATACGAGAATTGAAATAGTCATTGACTATGAAAGGATTTTTTTTAATTAATATCCGACATATAAGAACACTTTGTATGCTTTTAATTATGTTGATTTATCGTTTATAATATGTTCGACCTAATTAAAAGCACACAAAGTATTCTTATTGGCCAGGACAGATTAGTGGGGTTAACTCTAATCAATATCCATAAAGATATTGAAATAAATGTTGATGCTGTTATTGATAGGTTTTCCAAACAGCGTACTAGAAAACTTGATTTTGTTTTGTAGTTTTATTTATAGTTCTTAGAGTTTTTTTTGATAGTTTAGATTTTTTTATTTATAGTTTATAGAAAATTAACTAATAAACGTCGTTGTTTCATTTTTGTGTATGTTATTTACAAATCTATATTTTAATTTTTGTGTTATGTTTTTTATATTTTGAAGACAAAAAAAATCGCCGTCGTTTTAATTCGACAAAAAAATTCCGACGGTGATATTTTTGCGACTTAATCATAGTACCACCCCCATAGCATACACCTATCTACGCCCCTGAAGTAGACATCTAGAATAAATAAAAAAAAAGAATAAATAAATAAAGAATGAATAAAAAAAAGAACAAAAATTAAAAAAAAATATTTCGTCTAGAAAAATTAAGCTTCCTGTCCGCCGTATTCTCCAAATCTAAACCTAGTCGATTTGAAAAAAGTCGGCGTATAGGAGGAAAGCAGAGATAAAACAGAACAAGGAAGTGCTGACCTTGTATTCTCGTTTCTATACTATACCAACGAGTCGTGCTGCTAAAGCTGGTCTTTTTAGTCATTTTTGCATCTCGCCAAAGAATGTGCCATGTGGGCATTAGAAGGTATGACCATCAGTTTGAGTAGAGTAGGATTGGGAATACCGATAACGGGTTATTTGTACCTTTAAATGAGATATATGATATAAACACACAAACTTTAGTGTATAAACGATAGTGCCTAAGATATACAAACAAGGCCTAAACAAACTTTTATTAATGAAGATCTATTATTGTATTTCACTATACAGGGTGGTCCGAATTGTCTTCGGAAACTTCGGCAGCATATTTTGCAGATAAAAATAAATAAAAAAAGTTCGTATAAATGTATGTCCTAAAATGCTTAGTTAGAGTGTAGAAGTTTCATTTTTTATTTCTTGATTTTTCTAAATAATTTCTGAAGTAACGTCAATATTTGGATAAAAATTTGGTGTCTGAGAGTTTTTTGACATGAGAAATTTGATTTTGATATCAATCATGATCATCAATTTATGTCAATGATGATAGGTATTGATAATTTCGATTAGGGATCGGCAAGACAAGAAATCTTGTCTTGACAAGCAATTTCTTGTCTTGTCTTGAAATATTTTCAAGAATTAAAAAATCTTGTCTTGACCATTTCTTGAGAGTTGATTTCTTGTCTTGATTTAAGAAATCTTGAAATTTCTTGATATCTGACAAAAGGGAACCCCGTTTAAATTCGCTTATTAAAGGGGAACCCCTGTTTAAAAAAGTCGCGGTGAGATTGGTTAATGTGATATTTATGCTTTATGCGTAAGAATCATCAGATTTTACATAAATTTGTTAATTATTATTATTATTATATAACATTAAAATGAGTGATTGTGATGGTTCGTTGAGCAGCAAATCTGAGCCATTCGTAATTGAATCTGGTTCAAAATACCTACCACCTCAGACACCTGGACGTAGAAGTTTAATTAGTGACTTTGACAGGTGATAATATTACTACAGATAAAAACAGTCAAAACAACAATAATATGTTTGTTCCAACCGGACGAGAGAACCGTCCTAGAACGGTAATTTCCTATCAGTCAATTCATTTGTTAATCTTGAGAAACGATCAAACTTTTCAAACAATAAGTGGACGACTAGGAAATTACCGTCCCAGGATCGGTTCTCGGTCCGGTTGGAACGAAACTAATGATAAAAAGCTACTCTACTTCAGTGGCGTACATTAAAATGTATTATTTTTTTTATTTTAAAAGTTTCTTTTACGTTAATTCAAAGAATCTGTATACCACTGAAGTAGACCCTCTTTGCAAAGTTTTTTATTCTAATATCGTAGGCCATAACATATCCAAAAAAAATAATAAAAAAACATTTAAAAATTAAAAAATTATTAGGCATTAAAACAGGTTCCAATTTAATTGAATTGATTCAATTTGACACAAAAATATCGTAAATGTACATTTTTTTACTCAGTAGTTTTATACAGGTACGGACGAAAAGTTATTACTCTTCAAAACAGTTAAAAATATGTAGGTGGCGCCCTCTACAAGTAGGAGTCCTATTGACATCAAAATCAAATTTCTCATGTCAAAAAACTCCCAGACACCAATTTTCATCCAAATATTAACTTTACTTCAGAAATTATTTAGAAAAAATCGAAATAAAAATGAAACTTCTACACCCTGTATCTCCCAAACTAAGCATTTTAGGACATATATTTATACGAACTTTTTTACTTATTTTTATCTGCAGAATATGCTGAATAGACTCCAAATTTTGTGGGATACCACTAACTTTTTTGTTATATCTATTATTACCAAAATCATAAAAAAAAATAAAATGAACTTTCGGATTTGAGAGGAGATCACTTGTGATGATATTCCAAAAACTTGCATAGAAACCGGGAAACCCTAGTTAAGGTGAAGTTCGTAAACATAAACCACAGTCTTTCATCGAAAATCGGATATGTTGCTGCTCTAGGCACCTCTGATGGTCGACGGTCGCGATCCATTGTTCGAGAAACTGGACTCTCCAAAACCTGTTCGTTCCTCTACTTACGTAATCGCCATGCTAGCTAGTTCCACCACGAGGAAGGTCACATTGAAATTTACGATTTATCGGCCCAAACGTCCATGGAAAATGGCACACCAATCGAACACAACACGAATTTTAGAAAACAATAAACCGTCAACAATCATAGAAAAGTAAAGGGAGGGGAATATCGTTTAGAGAATGAGTTACAAATAAAGTTCATTATTTCATTTGTTTTAAGAATTATGCAAAATGTTAAATAGAAAAGTTTTTTTTGTTTTAGTCTTTTTCTTGATAATTGATATGTAATATCTACTGTCTTTTTCGTTTGAAATCTAATGAAACATGAGTTTTTGGTAGTGTTTAATGGTCGAACAGCAAAAACTCACCACAAACGCAGATCAAAGGAAATAAAAGTTGTCCGACCACCTTTTCGATTCGACGTCATATTACAGAGTTCAGACTGATTTTTAGGGTTCCGTACCCAAAGGATAAAAACGGGAACCCTATTAATAAGACTTCGCTGTCCGTCCGTCCGTCCGTCCGTCTGTTACAAAGGTCTATCTTATGAACCGTTATAGCTAGACAGTTGACATTTTTTTTGCCCCTATAAGAACAAATACTAAAAACAGAATTAAATAAATGTTTATAAATAAAAAAGTACTTTCACTAAACATTATCTTTTAAGTAAGAATTTTACGTAGAATCTTTGAAATGAATCTTTTTTAATTGTATTTCCATGCCACCAATAAAGAAAATTTAATCAACAATTTAAACTCAACATTTTCTAAACTGTCAGTCTACTGGCATATTCACCCTAGCAATGAGCAATGAGAATGTAAAATATTATTTTGTTATATCTAGGCAAATAGAGTAAAAAATAAATAAAAATAAAATCTTGAATATTTGTTTTTTTCCAAAAATCTTCAGCAGTATACGGAATTTTAAAAATTTTAAAGTGACATTTTGATCAGCATCAAATTGCATAACTTTGCCTCAATTTAACGGACCTATCTCTGCTAGTTTCCGAGATCCTAATAATCGAGGCTCGAATTTGGGATACCCTGTATAGCTAAAGTCATATAGGTGCCAGTCCTGCTTTACTTTATATTCACTTTTTACTAAATAACAGTTTTATTTTTGTGCAGGACAGAAAAATATCATTAATAACAGTTAAACAACTTTTCTAAAACCCCTTATAACTAAAATTAAAGAAAATAAGTACTCACAGTTACTTCATTTGTCACCAAACTTGTTTAAAGCACTATTTCCCACAATAATTTACAACAAAACTACCCTAAACTTTCACGCATTCATTCACAAAACCAATTTTTAGTCAATCTACAAACTAAAAATAATATTCAAACAAAATAAAAACAAATTCTGTAATGTAAACATAAAAGGATCTTTTTATTTAGCATTAAAAAGTTAAAAGCTCTTTTTTTAATTTAACCTTGAAATTTTCATCAAAACTTAAAGCCGGATTCACACAGCTCAATTACCATCGTGGTA
>NW_022146909.1:11790-17894 GCF_002938485.1 Sitophilus oryzae | reverse complement strand
TTTAATAGTAACGCATATATCCTCTGGTTAATAACATATTATTACGCATGCTTCTTTAAAAATAAACTATTAATTTAATTAAGAAATTGAGATTTATTGATATCCGGTAAAGGTTTTAAAGTCACCTTTTCTGTAAATCAAACTGAGTAGATAGGCGCAAATTTGAGATGTGGCAATGTCACCTTCTCTATCTCAGTTGGTTTTTACAGTACGTAGTCAACCTCCGATTGTTTGATCGGGTTAAAATATCTCATGTGATATCTGTTCTTACTAAATCTATGATTAAAACATTTATGTTTTTCGAATATTTTATATTAAAATTTGAAATATTTTGTATCAAAAATAACATTTGCATATAGAACAAAATATTTTTCACTTGCCATATTTCAGCAACATTTTTCAGCACTGCTTTATTTTATAGTAAATATATTTTGTTTCGTTTATTAGAGGGAATATTTTATTTGTTTAGGATATTTGGTAAATGTTATAGAGCTATCATATAAAACTATAAAAAATAAATGATATTTTGGTTCAGGGAAAGAGTTATTCGAGCTCAAAGATTAATTATTATATAATTATTAATATTATCAATAATAATTATTAAGTAAATATTTATTTTGTAAAACATAGTTGTAAAATTTGGTATGCAAGACGAAAAACATTTAATAAACAAGTTATGTTGTCTATAACTGTAATTATTAGGCTTATCTAATTGGCATAAATTTTATGACTGTTTTTTAGTCATAAAATTTACGCTTATATTTCATAAATTCTTATTATAAAATCATAAACTCTGTTTAGAATTAAAAATTTACAAAATACCCGGCACGGCATTTAGGTAAAACATATATCTACAACGATTTTGTATATGGTGACTCGAAGCTGTCCCCAACATGCAAGGAAGTTTAATTTAAAATTGATATTAAAACCAACGGTGCTGCCTTTATAAAGAACATAGTTTCAGGATCTTGCTTTTAACCCAGTCTGGGGATCACATACCTATTAAGGAGATAAAACGGCGAACTCTTTGTATGTATCATAATATCTATTTCATAAGAGTGCAACGAGCCTTGTCAGGAACACTTTATAAAGCAAACAACCAATAATTGATTTTAAAAATACATCCTCCGGTGGAACTGTCTGATTTTTATACAGGATGGTCTGATCTTAACACACGAAACTTGAAAAGTTAATTTGTTTTCTTTGATACTCTTTGTGGTACAATATTCCTCGTCAGTTTGGCTGTCATATGTTTTAATTGATTTTGTGAAACTTTTTTACGCGCGTTGTTAAAATGTTTTTTCCGAATATGCTAATGAGCCACCCTCATTCCATTTGAAAAAATTGAGATATGACTAAAAATTCGATTTGAGCATTTTCTAACCTACTAGTATAAGACACTAAAAACATTAGACGATCAAATCTATTTTTCCAAGACTCCTTGATTAAGAATTATTAGTATTTTTAACATAGCCATGACACTCTAGATTGAATTTTAAATACGACGTATATATATCATCACCGGATATATATATATATATATATATATATATATGACGCGTATATTTATACGTTCTATATATATATATATATATATATATATTTATATATATATATATATATCTAATATATATATAATATAAAATGATATTTTAAGCGAGAACTTCAAGAGATTGACATATGATATGTCATTCTATTCAGAATATACATTTTGCATCGAATCAAGTAAAAAATACCGAGGGTGCCATTTAAAATTAAAGTTGTAGCTATTTCCGGTGAAACAGTAAGTGACCAAATACAATTGAATACGTCAATCAATCCTAATTTATGTCATATACTAACATACCAAATCTCGTTTTTTTATCTGAAGAAATAAAAAAGTTATAGGGGGTGAGCCACTTTTGAGACGACGAACCCGGTAGAACACCGTGTATGTCCAACCAAACCATATCAAATATATTTAATTTAATCTCGAATATAAAATTTATATAGTTCATTTAATGAACTTGACGAGAGAAAAAAAAAGAAATTACGATATAAAGTTAAAAAATATTAAGCTTTAATTTTGCTTTGTTAAATCACGTGTCTCTTTATCCCTAAAAATCACACTGTCTAGACTTTTCGAGTGGTAAGAATTGGGATCAGGCAAACATCACGTATTTTTTGTATTTTTTTTTTTCTACATATAAATCACAGTACGAGAGCATTTTATTTGAAAACAAGTGTCAGCTTTTAGTACGGCAAAGAAAAACATACGAATTCGTTAATACGTCGGATAATTTAATACCAACAACGGTCATAGAATAGGCCTTAAAATTTTTACTGCAATTTCATAAAATTGAAAATATTTCAAAAACGGTAAGGTTTAAGTATGATGAACCTTAATCAAATTTACCTTTATTTTAATGGTAGAATCTAAAAATAGAATAATATACAGGGAGTTCCATTTAAAAAAATACAACTATAATATTTTTTACTTAGTTGGGATACTCTGTATCTTGTAAAAATATTTTTAAATTGTAGCTCTAATAATCCTTCAACGAACCCAAAACTTACAATTTGTAAAAAGCTAATCGTTTAGCTACAATACTCAGTGTCGTATGTGGTGAACAACCCTGTATATTCATAATTTTTCTTTATTTTTATAAAAAAAATAGCTATTAAAATTTAATAGCTATTTTATTTAATATATCAGAAGTTTTAATTAATGTCTAAAAAAAGTACAATTTAACCCAATAAAGAGTTATCTCCATTTTTATAAAAAAATATCAGTATCTCAACTGATAAAATAACGTTCCGAAACTGTCAAATTACCGCACGGCGTCTTCTCCACCTAAATGCCGGCATGCGGTAACGTTAATAGCGGACAAACGCTTATTATGGCACTTTAACTGTCATAGTTACTAAAATAACGCCTCCGTTAATACTGCATATCGTTGCTATATCTCTCTAATGATATTTTGAGGGTAAACGTTACTTTAAGTAATACATAACCTTTGTACCAATGACTAAAGAATACAAGAACAAATAATAGCAACCGAGCCCAAACTGTGACCATTCTGCCAAACAGTGCCTTGGCACATATTTTTCTTAACATAGCCGCTTGAAGCGATATTTATATTTTTGGTAAATGTTTTCACTACGCCTATGGTATGTCCTGTGGTATCATACTAATTAATTACGAAAAAAACGTATTAAAATGTTAACAAATGGTACAAAACTAATATCGACGTATAGCACATATGAAGTACATATAATATCAGAAAAATAATTATCGAATTCAATAAAAAAAAAACGCTAAAAAGGTGTAGTGGACTGTTTATTTCTCTATAAAACGTACTCCTAGCTCTTTCTTATCATTGCGCCTTTTACACTTGAAAGCTGAACAAATTACCATTGTAATAAAATTTATACAAAGTTACAAAGTTACACTACACACAACCAACTATTAAAAATCGCTAAAATTGTCGCTGATGACCAGCTGATGATTCATTCATTATGTCCAAAAAAAGTCTAAGGTCACAAATTCTGCTGCAGCCCGTATATGGCCGTTACATGTCCTTGTATTCTTTAGTCATTGCTTTGTACATAACTTAATGCTAAAAAAGTGTTGACAGTTTCACTAGAGATGTGCAGAGATTCAGAGATATCACTAGAAAAATTTATAATAACTAGAAATTTCTACAATTTTATTGTTCGCGATGCTGAATGTCCCGGGTATTTTCTTGCATTTTATTTTTTCGCTCCACTATGATTTATACTCGACGTACGTGACAATGAAAAAGGACGTGACATTTGTCGTTGCCAGTTTCTTAAACTATCTTAAGACTGGAAGTGGAAGAGTTTTATAAGTCGCTTTTAGTCGCACGGAACAAGACAACAGGAATTCGTATGTCTAGATATAAAATACGGCGATAAGTCTCTTTAAAATAAGAAATATATACAGCGTGATCAAACAATCTACACAATTTTATATGTGAACAAATATGTGATACATGCAAAGTCCATTTAAAGCATTTGCTATACTTACTAAAATAATTACTAAATCGTACTGGTAGGAATTGAAGAATCACACAGATATACAATAAAATTTAGCAATCTTTTTAGAAGTAAGGTGATGTTTCTTCTTTTACTTATTTGAGATCTTTCGATCTGTTAATTTTAAGGTCGCATCTGTAAGAGTTCTTGGGAGATGGATTGTCAACTGTCTTTCCATCTTTTTGGAGGTCTTCCCGGCTGTCCCTTACCCATGGGTTTTCCTTCAAAAAGCTTTGCTGTCTGAAGGGGTTTGTCCATACTATTTCTCTAAGTCATCCTGACATGGCCGTTGCTCTGTTTATCTGGCTTCTCAGATCTTTCTCTGGATCATAGTAGTGCGACATATCTGTTCCTAGGTATCCGAACTGTGATCGTTATCGATAATTTTGTTTCTACTACCAGTTTGCACCTTACCGGCTCTTTAGAGAAAGTTAAGCAGTTAGTGTTTTCTGTGGAGATAATCACATTTAATTCTCGGCTTACTCGATAGAAGCTGTTTCTGTATCGTCCTTTGCCTCCTCGATGATGGCTGCATCGTCAGTGTAACACACCATGCTAACTTTGTTGTGTCCCATTCGATAACCAATATTCATCGAGGTCACCTTTTCTATGATGATGTCCATTAAAGATTGAATAAAGGGGACTAAGGCTAACCAACATGCCTCTCTAAAGTGATGTTTAACCATTATTATTAGCATACTTGGATTCTTTGGTTTTCATTATATTTTAATAGTTTGGGATGAAATTCTGTTAGTCGTCTTTTTGATTATTTTAGACACCGCTAAATGCTATCAAAAGATATCTACGCCATGGCATTAACAAACAAATTTAAAGTAAGGAGATATTGCAAAATATTTCCTGTTTTGATACAATGTATCATCCGGTAGAGCAGGTGTTAACACCTTCTTGGGTAAACTATTTTTAATTTTTATAGTGTTAATTCAAATACTTTTTGCTGTGCTTCAATTATTATAGTATATATGTACAGGATTTTGGTCAAATTGATTCCACCCTTTTTCTATATGAGATACACGAAAACTAATGTCGGTGTCTGGAGCTCAATTTTCATCAAAAACATGATGATGAAAACCGCACATCAATAATCTGTTCAATCAATATCTGTTACCGTTTCGTAGTTACGGAGTGTTTTCAAAATGTACATTTTTAACAAAATCGCTGTAACTTTTTATGGAAAATTTTGTGTTCATTTAATACCCATAAAATTGTGGTTTAATATAATTTTTTTTAAAATTAATAATTTAAGTGTTATTAACAGAAAAATTTATTTTTATTTTAGGTACAAGAAAGGTCTCTATATTTGTAATTAACTGAAGAATTTAAAATTACCTTTCAAAAATATAGCACACTTGATATTTTGTTATAATCCTTCGAAATACAGAATTTTAAAGTTCGCCACTTTTAACTAGTAGGCTTTGGACCCCTTATTGATGATATACCCTTAATAGAACTCGAAACATATTTTCCAGCAAGACGACGCCTCTGAACGCTGAAGTTATCAGCAAATTTTTGCAGCCAATTTCCAAGAATAACAGCATGATCCCAGCCGTTTTGGTGCCGACTTTCGATGCCGCTGGATCTAATCGCCCAGCGGATACTGTTGCGGAAATAAAGGTTCCTGTTCTTCGGTATAATCGTGAGTAGAAATATTTAGCAGTTATGAGAGGGTATCTTTACCCCCCACTAAGTTAATGGATTCCGCTAGAAATGTTCGAAAAGCAGCCCAGTCTGTCCATAACTGAAGACGGTCGATATAGCCAAACACCTGCAGCAAAAATCTCATGTCTTGGTTTGCTATTTGTTTTATTGTTGTTAGATATAGTTTAAATAATGTGTTGATGTTGGTTAAATATATTTTAAATAATGAGTTATATTCTGTATCTCTCATTGCAAATATTATTTTCGTTTTAATTGATGCTCACAGCTAGAATTTTTTTTGCATTACAGCCGGTCGGTGCCGTTCAAAGCCTACTTATTTGAAGTGGCAGATTTTATATACTCTATATCTCGAAGAGAGGAATCGAGCAAATATCAAGTGTATTCTCTTC
>NW_022146909.1:0-9077 GCF_002938485.1 Sitophilus oryzae | reverse complement strand
TTTTTTTCTTATCAGTGAAAAAGCATCGGGCCTCGTCGGTGCCCTTGCGAATTTGGTCGGGTTATTTCACAATGTCGAATTTTATAATTACCAGCTTTTATAGCTTATCTAATAGATAAAAAGTTTCTGGTCGATTAGTAACCATTTGGCACAGTCCGAAAATTATCGATTTTTATTTTTCTCTGTTTTTACCTGTCGCTTCAAAAGATTCAGAAAAGAAGATAACAAAAAATATATTTTTCTGTAGATAAAAAACTGTTGAAATACGGCCCCGCCATCTGGTGCTCTACATCCATAAACGTCTTAGCGTTTAAAGCTACTTTTAAACATTTCACATATTAACAAGGCTGGTCAGGCTCTAGGAAATGGTGATATCTGAACTGAGGAATAGTACAATTATAATTCCTTTGATAATATGGCAACATAGGTAGTAGATTAAATTTACAAGAAAGAAAATCCAGAAAAGATCCAGTGGTTCTCAAAAGTTTAGCAAAAAATAATTTTTTTGGAAATTTTTAGAGTAAAATAACTCCGTTATTTTGGGCTTATTTAAAAAACGACAGAGAGAAAATATGTTTCTTTTATTGAGATCTACCACCCTTTTTAAAATACTTGCACTTATTTCTGGGACACCCTGTATATCTTCTAAAAATTGTCATTAAATACTATATTTTATAATTTTTCTATTTTTAAATGAATGATAAAGCTTATAGAGAGAGTAGTATAAATATAGGTTGAAGTTGAGTAAAGAGAAAGAAATATTCTTCTGTGCTGTCAATATTATCTTAACACTTAAATAAAATAAATTGTTTTCTCTGTCTTGAAGAAATCCACTTGCTTTTATGAAGTTAAATTTTCCAAATAGATATTTTATTATCAACAGCATTAAACTCTTTAATAAATTATTGTTGAAATCATATTACAAAAATAGGTAAATATTAGAAAACAACTTATAAACGTCTTTAGTTTTTTTATTTCTGTGATTTATTATATGAGCAAAACAGTATAAAATGAGCAATAGGTAATTTATTATCACTTATTATTGGGTGGCTTTTATTTAACTGATCAATTTTTTTTTAAATAGAAATCTCTCTTAACTGATGTATTACCAAGTAGCATTTTTAGATACAAAATCGAAACAAAATCTCTGCTGAGAAACATCGCGAAACAGTTTCGTCACATTTTTATACATATGTCTCGTACTATATACATACATATACCGCCATTACTCGCTGACGAGTATTTGACACGCATCAGAAGATGGTCACGCAAGGCGTTTTCTTTCATGAGCTTTTCTGTGACTGAAAAGCCCGATACGTGATGTTATCTGTCTACCGCACTCCGGACATTCAAAAATCTCATTGCTTTGTTGCCTCTTTACTTTTTGGTTGTCGCTGTTAACTGACTTTACAATTCTTCTCCATTCCGTTCTATTGTGAGCTGCCCCTTCCCACTCATTCTGCTTGCTAATTTCTTTCAAGTTTTCGTGGAAAATATCCTTGAACCTTTTGAGTTGTCCACCCGGCCTTCTCTTACCGTCTACAAGCTCACCGTAAAGCAGAAAAAAATTTGGTATGCGGTGTTCTTGCATTTTGCATACGTGACCAGCCCATCTTAAGCGGGACTTTGTAATCATGACTTCAATACTCTCGCAGTTAGCTTTTTCAAGGACCGATTTCTCATACCATTTTATTCTTAAGAGTTGTCTAAGATGTCTCTGTTGCAACTTGTTTAATGCGTTCATGTGTCGGCGGTACGACCATGGTACGACACCCAGGTTTCGCTTCTATATAACATGGTGAGAATTATTATCGCTCGGTACACTGCAAGTTTCGTTTTTTGCTCAAGTCATGATTATAGAAAATCCTGTCTTTTAATTTCCAGAATGTGCTCTTGAGGCTCTGCTAATCCTGTGCTGAATTTCAGAGTCTATATTGGCCTTTTCCGAAATCAAA
This sequence comes from Sitophilus oryzae, assembly GCF_002938485.1. Classification (NCBI taxonomy): domain Eukaryota; kingdom Metazoa; phylum Arthropoda; class Insecta; order Coleoptera; family Curculionidae; genus Sitophilus; species Sitophilus oryzae. The sequence continues at coordinate 7,122 of NW_022146909.1, read as the reverse complement.
CTGCCGAGGTAATTGAATTCCGCTACATATTCCAACAGCTCATCTCCGATTTTTATAGCATTGTTGTGATCTTCTGGGGGAGTGCACATGATTTTAGTCTTATCGATGTTCAGCTTTAGTCCCAAGGCCTTGTATGCCCATGTATATGTGTTCAACATTTCTTGCAATTGCTGTACCGTATTTGCAACTAGAGCACAGTCATCAGCGTATTGAAGTTCTGTGATGAATTTTGTACGTGTTTTTGCCCTGAGTCTTTTTATGATGAACAGACCGCCGCACAGTGCTTCGTCCCATAGACAAAAATCGAAAAAAAAAGTTAAAATTTATTAACATCTGAATATGTAATTATATACTTATAGCAATGTTCAACCATCCTGTATATTATTTTTCATAAACAGCGTTTTTTGTTAGCAAATATTTTCACTAAAAATAAATTTTGCGATCATTATCTTATCAGTGAAAAGAATAACATTCATAGTAGTTCTGTATATTATGGAGTTAAACGGTTCGTACTTAATTGAAAGCCACTATGGATATTGTTAAACAAGGAATGTACTTTAAATTTATTTCTAAACAAGTTCGTGATTGTTTAGTTTTTATTTATTTTTTAAGATGATTCTTAAATGGGTATAAAAATTTTACGTTTTCAAACTTCAAAAAGGCATTTAAAAAAACATATCAAAACATAACGTATTTATTGAATATATGTGTTGTCATATTCATACACTTTTAATTTTTGTATAGTTCACCTGCGTCTGCTTGCGACAAACTTTATTTTATAATACTTTTCAGATGGAGTAAAATTGATAAGCAATGCCGATCTGGTTAATACTTGGCTTGATCATAAGGACAAGAACTCAAAATTATTTGTATTTCAAAAAATGTGTTCTTTATTAGATATTGATGAACCTTCCAGTCAAATGAGACACCACTTGTGCCTGAAAAAGCCCACTATGTTGGAGCGAAACGTCGCATAAAAATTTTCCAACTTTCAATTTATTATAAAACCTCATACCCAAGAAAAGGAAAAAATAATATATGGATATGGTCTATTAAAGAGGTAACTATTAATATCCGAACCCCTCATGCCAGCAAGAAGAACAGTAACAACGCGAAAAATTAACTTATTAGAAAATGATGTACAGAAATATCTTATATGTGAGGATACTTCATCTACCTGTGATTTGGATACTATAAATTTGGAAGATTCTGTCAGCAGTGATTCTTCTGAATCAGAGTAGTTACGATCTATGCATTTTGATGTCCTAAAGTAAATTTATAGCATCTTAAGTTTTTTTTTTAATTAAATATAACATTAATGTTTCTTTTTCATTAAAGAAAAACATTTTTATCTTATATTAGGCTTATATTGTAGGAATCATGTTCTAATGTTATTTCAATTCTTTTTTATCACAGGGATTTATTTAATACTTACACCGTTTTCATACTATAAATTATTATTTCCTTAGATGGAACACAGCTCCAACATTTTATTATTTATAAAATTTTTTTCATAAACGTGGGACTAAGAACATCATCATTAGTACAATGAGAGTACTCATCATTTGTGTCAAATAAACCTAGTTTAAATAAATTGGCTACTATAAAAGAGAAAGTTTTGCATTTTTGTCCTCTAGAGCCATATGTTCAAAGCACTGTGCGCCTCGTATCTGTATCTAATGCCCAAACCTCTCTCCTGCAGTTTGCTGTCCACTATAATGGCGAGCACTGCCATGAATATACTGAATACGAGAGGCGCTAAGACACAACCCTGCCTAAGGCCTCTGTTTGTTAGGAAGGGATCGCTCAGTGATCCATCATATGACACTCTTGATTTGTTGTTATTATGGAGGCTTTTACACACTGTAAGAAATTTGATTTGACTCCGAACTTTTTCATAATTGCCCAAAGTGCATCTCTGCTCACAGAGTCGAAGGCTTTTGTTAGATCGATGAATAAAACGTAAAGTTTAGACTGCTGCTCTTTTACTTTTTCCTGTAGTTGCCGGATGGAGAATATGGAATCGACGGTACCGCGGTTGGTGCGAAAACCCGTTTGCGATTCTGGGAGGATTTTTTCTATATGTGGGTGCAGGCGGTTGACATAATTTTTGCAAGAATTTTTCCTCCGATAGCCAGTAGTGAAATTCCTCGGTAGTTTCCGCAGTTTGATGCACTTCCTTTGTTCTTAAATATATTCACTATATTCGCGTTGCAAAAGTCCTGAGGTACCTCTCCGCTTTCCCATATGACATCAAAGAGAGCCTTAATATGACCAATAAGTTCTTTACTTGCATACTTATAGATTTCCGCCGTCACAGCTAGCTGAATCGCGTCACAGCTAGCTGATTTGTTGTTTTAAGCTGTTTTATGGAGTCCTTTATTTCCTGTTCTGTTATTGGAATGTCTAATACATCGAGGCTGTTATACTGAGGTATTATGTTGAGTGCTTCCATATTGGGGTTGTTTTCTTGGTTAAGGATATGGCTGTAATGCTCTTTCCAGCGGTTTCTGATTTGCTCTTCCTCTTTTAGAAGTTCGCCATTTTGTGCCATGATTGGGCATCTTGCCTTCTTAGTTGGACCGTATACTTCTTTTACAGCCTCGAAGAATTTACGATAGTCGTGATGCGTGCCATACTCCTGAATCTGACTAGCTTTTTGCTACCACCAGTTATCCTTTAGTTGGCGCAGGTTTCTTCGGAGCGTGTTGTTGGCTGCCTTAAAGTTGTCTGCTAGTCTTGGATTGTGTGGATTTGCAGTGACGGCTTGATGTGCTCTATGCTTTTGTTCCAACAAAGCCTGTATGTGCGGTTGATTTTCGTTAAACCAGTCTGGTTGTTTCTTTTTGTTGGATTTTCCCAGTACTGCTTCGCTGGTTTTGTGAATCGCATCTCTTAGTTGTATCCAGCCATGTTCAGCATCCACGATTGAGATTGAAGTTATCGGTGGAAGTGATTCTTTGATGGCTTCCCGGAGGGCGTCGGCGGTATCGTTGTTCTCTAGACCCTGTACGTTCAATCTGGTCATGTAGCTTTGCTTTTTACAGTGTGGACGTTTGGGTTTTAACTGGATTTTCATTTTTGAGATTAAAAGTCGGTGGTCAGTGCCGCATTCGGCATCTACTCTGGCTTTTGTGAGACTGACATCTTTTAGGTGCGTCCTTCGAACGATTACGTGGTCCAATTGGTGCCAATGGCCTGACCTCGGATGTTTCCAGGTGCCTTTAAACTTGTCCTTCAGCATGAACCACGTATTGTCAAGTCTCGTACTAGGGAACTAGGGAAGGATTAATTTAATAATAAAGGGTGTTCAGCTTGACAACTAGAAACAGTTAAATTTATCTTAAAAGTCAAACAAGACGTAACTGTTTAGTAAAATAAAGCATTTTATGAAATCGTTAATACAATTTAAAAAATTTTAAAACTCCCATCGTGACTATACCCATTCGGGGTTTTAAACATTTTCACGTCGCTTTAATCTCTCACGTACCGTCACCTACGCCAGCGTCACTACGCTTTGCTCAAGCGTTCCTTTTTTCTACTATAGATCACGTATCGTGTACGTTTACTTTTTGCTCCATTTTACCTAGAATTCTCTCTGTTGTAGCTGCACATTCGACCTGGCGTAAAATTATTTGGGCATTTTCAAATCTATTTAATTCTGTAAAATAAAAATAAAGACCTTTTAAAAACGTGACATCCCGGTTTGGTTTTTAAATATATATTTCTTTGTGACCTTTTATGAAAAAATATAATCTATAAATTGTATAGTGATCCAAGTGTTAAATATATTATGATATTCTAACCCAGTGGCATTTTACACAAAAAAAAATAAATTTTATTTTTTAGATTACTTTTTCTTCCCAGTCTATTTTTCAGAAGGTTTAAGTTCTGTCACCACCATAACCACTTACCTGGTTATCTTAACTCATCACACCTTTTTATCGGTAAATGATTTAGCATCATATATCTTCTTCCTTCATTCTTTTCCTTTCCTCACCGAGAAATATCTATTGTTGTTAAAATAAATCCCATCTCCTCTAAAATATCGTGTGCGCGCTGGCTGGTCTCTTCCCGTTCATCTATGCTGCTTCCTCCTAATTGTATCGTACTGTATATGCCTTAAATTTAAATTAATGATGGAAATATTGTAGCGAAAGGGATGCCTCGGAACTGAAAAATTACAATGCGCACTAAAGAGATTTGCGCCGAAGATTCGAAAAAGGTATATTTATAGAACTCTAACTATATGCCATTATCGATTTGCATGCATCAACGTATTGGATGAATAAGAGTTTCATTCTTTATCCTCTCACAATTAAGTAATCTTTTCCTCTTTTAATTTCGGTTTGATTTTCTTGATTTTTGATGGTTTTTATTTTGATCTTTTACTTTTTTTACTATCGAAAGTAGATTATTGGGTTTTAATATACACTCAGATGCAAAAAAACGCTATGGAGCAATTTTTGGACAAATTTAAACTGTTATATTTTTGTTATTTTTAGTTTAGTTTATTATTATTATATCAACTTTATTTCGTAAACTCAGTTTTTTATAAACTTTAGTATTTGGAATATTATACAGGGTTAATGGAGGAGGGTTGTTTTTCTACTCCAACTTGGGAAGACCCTGTGCAATAATTACGTGTGTAAATTTTCCTAAAATATAATTTTATGATCATAACCATGTCTCCTGAGCATTTTGTTTTTTGGATCATGTCAATACATGCGTTGGATAATTTTTAAGAGCGAAATGAACTTGTCATCAACAATTTGCCATTTTTTCAATTACCATTTCATTTTGAAGTTATTTTTCAATATGACAAGGCAGATGATTATAATGAACTACACTTGCGTGCAGAGAAATCGGCCCAAGGCAAACTTTTGAAATTAACTATATATTTTCTAAAATATATTTGTCAGATTAAGAGATATACTGTTTGAAAGACGATTTTATATTCTTTGAAAAGAGTTTAGAGATATTAATTTGTACGTCGGTTTCTTTGGATTAAAATTATTAAATTAATGCATGAAACAAATTATCGTTTTTTATTACTAAGATGTATGCCGTTATTTATTTATTTATTGATTGACAATTAAGTAAAATAAATTTTCAATAATGGGTATGACCCCCTCTTGCTCTTACAACATCTGTCATAAAGTTTGGCATACATTCAATCAAGTTTGATATTGTTGCTTGCGGTATGTTAAGCCACTCTTCTTATACTGCTACAATGAGCTCTGGGATAGAGGTTAGGGCTCTTTGTCTAGTACGAATCCTTCGTTTTAGCTCATCCCTTAAATGTTCTAAGTAGAGGGAGATGGCCGATTCTACGCAAGGATCAAGGACCAGGCGCACTGCGCATGCGCGTAAATCAGCTAGGAACATGTAAAACAGGATAATAAACAAAAATAAACAGGTTTGAACCGCTTTTGAACAGCTTTGAACGGGTTTAAACAAAAACTGAACAGGTCTGTTGTTTTACGCTAAAAAGCCGTTCAAAGCTGTTTTAAAGCTGTTCAAAGCGGTTCAAGCCCTGTTTATTCTTGTTTATTAGCCTATTTTACATGTTCCTAGCTGATTTACGCACATGCGCAGTGCGCCTGATCCTTGATCCTGGCGTAGAATCGGCCATCTCCCTCTACTGTTCTATCGTGTTTAAGTCTGGACTGCATGCTGGCCATTCCATAACCCGAAAATCGACTTCTGAAATGTAATTGTGTACGATTCTTAATGTGTGTGCTCTCGCATTGTCATGCATAAAAGTGAATTCGCTTCCAATGTAGTCGACGTAAGGTACCACATGAACTGTTAAAATCTCCTCAATATACCTAGCACCAGTTAAACTTCCTCTCCCGTGTCGACGGTCGTCCCAACGGATAAAAACTGGGTCGGTTCGCGCAGTCATAGAAATTGTACCCCAGATCATGCAGAAATCACCTCCATAAGCAATTCGCTCCTCAATGCAGCATTCTGCGAATCGCTCATCTGGCCTCTGGAACACTTTTCTTCTTTGGTCGCTACCATAGAGGCATATCCTGGTCTCATCTGAGAATAAAACACATTCCCATTGTTCTAGTGGCCAATTCAGATGTTCCGTGCAAAAGGCAGGCGTGTTTGACGATGAGCTGGGGTAGGTTTTGGACCAATTGCGGGTGTTTTGGGGGTCATGTTACTTTCCTTCAATCTTCGTCTTACTGTCCTCTGACTAACAGTCACTCCTCGTATTTCACGGAGCTGTTGTTGTACCTGAATAGCATTAAGATGCCGATTTCTTAATATTGTTGACACAATAAGTCATCACGATCCGTTGTATGTCTCTTTCCACCAGTTCCAGGTCGCCTACGAAAGGATCGAGTCTCCTCATATCGTTAACACACTCTTCGAACCGCTCCGCGTTTCATATGATGTTGCCGAGCTACAGCTCTCTGTTTAAGTCCATTTTCAATTAAAGCGATTACTTTGGCAGCTTTTTTTCCGTGATGGTATGCATTAAATTGAAACACTAGTCAAACAATGAAACACAACAAATCAAACAATGAAAGAACAAAGTGCAAATTTCGATTACAAAGTAACAGTAAAGTAGTAATTGCAATATTTTATAAGTTTTTTATTCTTATTGTCACAACAACACAAATGCCTTTCATTTGTTTACCCGTTGCTACGCATATAAACGATAAGTACTTTGGATAAATTCATACTCATATTAAAGCATGTTAAATTGTCTTTGAAACAGCTCATATTTTTTTCTTGGTCTGATAAATAGATTCTAAAAGCCACAGTTAAAGTCAGAAGTTTACAGTGGGCCGATTTCTATGCACGCAAGTTTATATACCGTATGATCGAAAAAAAAACGGCGTCCAATTGGCTGGGAAATGACGACCGATGACATTTCCCATATATATTTACGTATAAATGACAGCGATCTTTATTTCATAGCCACCGCTGACGCCGTTTTTTCTCGGTCATACGGTACCACTATGAACTGCCCATCATGTTCGACGTTTGGGAAATGCTTGGCACGAGGGTTAGAGATGGCGAAACGGTACCAGCTTCATTAAATGAACTTTGCTTGGTCCTGAAAGATGAATGAAATGATATCTTAATATTATGCAGCCTCGA
>NW_022146908.1:0-12108 GCF_002938485.1 Sitophilus oryzae | reverse complement strand
GTAACTAGCTATCGACGCTCGACCTCGGCGGCGACGTACTTCGTTCCAGCAGTCACTGGAGCTTCTAGGGTTCCGGTTTTGCCTGTCGCGATTTGGTCGGTTACTATTGGCGTTGATGCTCCCGTTGCTACGTTACTTTCGAAATAGCGATTTTTGGTATGTACTAGGCATGGTATAAAATAGCGTTATTTGAAAGATGAAATGCAAAAGGCAAATAAAATAAAATAAAAATACTTTATTTGCTTTTATACATTTATATAAGTTTTATTGTTTATATCTATTTTTAAGGTTAGGTTATGGCAATAAACAATTTTTATGACTGTGGTTTGGACTTTGTTCTTGATTTTAACATTAAATATATTATATTGCAATACACATAAACATGAGCCGTTGATTTTATTTAAACGAAAATTGATGGAAAATAACAAGGAATGTCATTATTTTTCTCAAAATGAGATAGATTGGCTATACACAATTATAAGCACGATATTTGGAAAATGAGTGGCGGATAAAAGTTACATTAATCTACAAATATAGATAAGTTAGATATATTTTTAGTGAGGACCGCGACACTTTGGTAGACGGAACCTCGGTTACAAAATCGCGGTATTTTGTCGCGGTATTTTTCTGGAACGTTCGCTATTGTAACGCGACTCATGTGGAACCGGTATTTCCATCAGTACACTGAAGTGTTCATTAAGGAGACAGTGTCCGGTTGATGAAGGAAAATCTTTGATATTTCTCGGTCGTAAGTTCTGAGAAATATATTCGTGTGTCTTAAGGTGCGTCCAACCTGACGAGACGAGAGCGAGGCAAGAGCGAGACAAGAACAAGACGAGCTTGCCATGAGACAAGCGAGTTAGAACATAGTGAAAGGAACTCAAACACATATTAATTTGTAATGGCATATAACAAACGATGGTCAAGTAATAACGGATAGAGTAATAAAGGTTGGTATCTTTAACATGGTATTTGATTCTTCGTATTTTATTCATCGTCGGTTTTTTCTCTTTTGGTTGTTTCCCCCTTTAACCCTTCATTTCTTTCGAGACACAACGTCTTTTACAAAATACGTTGTTTAACGTTTTTTAGAACAAAATATTAAATAGAAAAGTTACAGGGAACGTTAAGAAGCACATTTTAAAATTAATGTAGTGTATAAAAGGTACTTCAAAAAAGTGTTGCGGATATAACATATATTTTTTAATAGGAACGCCCTATTTTTTATTTTATTATCAGATTCTACCAGACCAATACAATTCTGTAACTTTTTTGCATATGATATTATCTAAAATTAATAGATTTTGTGATAATTCTATTTGTTTAAAGAAATGTTATGCCGGGTCCAGACCAAGGCGACAAAAAGTAAACAAGATTTTGAGACAAAAACAAGACAAACTTCATTTCGTCACAAAAAATGGACACTGACAAACTTGAAAAAAATCTGACAAGACAAACTTGAGACACATTGTCCACATCGCAATGACAGAAGTACCACAAAATCAAAAGTTTAGTGGTTGCGAATGAGTTTTATTAACCATGAGCCTATCAAGAATATGCCCAGACTGTAGCGCAAGCTTTCTTTGATCGGATGTCGCAAAACCGACAGGGGACGGATAACGAGGGACTCGCGAGACCCGTCCACACTTAGCAAGTTTGGAATTGTCGCGCTCGTCTCGCTCTCGTCGCGTTAGATCTGGACGCACCTTTAGACCGTTGGAGGATTGCCATTCCAGGTTTCCACTTGGGTAACAGAACGGTACTTCCTCAGATTGACACAATCTGCGCATGGCTTCATCCGATATGCTCAGACAGTCAGGCGGCACTTGGGGCGCTTATGAACCCAAAGGTATCGTCGAGACTCGTCTGGGAATGCCTAGGTGAACTGGGAGCTCTGACACGAAGGAACAGAATTAAATTATTCTGGGTGCCGGGCCACAGCGGCATCCAAGGCAACGAAAAAGCCGATGAGCTAGCTAGGCAGGGATCATCGGCATCCTATCTGATATAATACCCAAATGTATGGCCCGTAGTGCACTAAAACTCTGGATCAGGGAAAAGCACAATGTCCATTGGAGAAACAGACAGGGGCACAGGCACCGCAAGGCTTTTATCCAAGGACGTAGCTCTAAAACCGCAATAGAACTGCTAATGCTTAGCAGGAATAAAGTGCGGATTACAACAGGCCTCTTGACAGGACACATGGCTGTCAAGTGCTATCTGAACAAGCTCAACCTGTATCAAGGAAGTCTTTGCTGCAGACTCTGCGATAAAGATCCTGAAACAGCGGAGCACATAATATGTCATTGCGAGGCTCTGGATCGCAAGCGACACATTTTATTTGGGAAAGCTAGGCTAGAACCGGAGGAACTATGCTCCCATCCTATCAAAGACCTGCATATGCTAGTGCAGGGCACAGGTATAGGAGAATGGGTGCAGATATAGAAGGGGGACAAACCCAATAGACCTCACAGGTCGCAGTGTTTCCGGCAGAGGACGGCCGGGGCCCCTTGTTATGGAAAAAAATGGCTTCATCTGTCAATCTTATTAAATTTGAAATTTGAAATTCGTTTAATATAAATAGAGACTATTTTCTTTAACATTTTCTAAATATTCGGTATTTTACAGAAGCTCAAAACAAGTTACTGTCAATTTCTATAAAGTTTTCACTACTTCTTTGTCTCCTTATGCAAACTAGGAGAAAAACAGACGTTCTTAAAGGAACTATATCGATTCCAAGACGTTCTCCTGGCTGGCAATGAAGTGGCTCAATATTCAGGTAAGAACGTCGTCGGACGAAAGTTAAATACTCGTCGTACGTGTTTTGAATGGCGAAGAAAACGGTTCTGGAACATAATGATCCATAAGTCACCCACCGCTCCAAGAATTCAGATCTCTAGAGTACCTTAAGTTTCTGCAGTTTCCTCTTTTATTTCGTTTGGTTTCTTTGAATTTTATCGTATATTATTGGGTATTGAGTTTAGAGAAATATACAGGGGTGGTGCGAATTCTGCAGATAAAAACAAGTAAAAAAGTTCGTATAAATGTATGTTCTAAAACTCTAAGTTTCAGAGTGACAGGGTGTAGAAGTTTCATTTTTATTTCGATTTTTTCTAAATAATTTCCGAAGTCAATATTTGGATGAAAATTGGTTTCTGTGAGTTTTTTCACATGAGAAATTTGATTTTAATGCCAATATGACTCCTATTTGTACGGGGCGTCACCAACAAGTTTCCCAATCGCTACTAGCCACCGTTCTCAAGATATTTTGCTTGGAAATAGTCAATACATGTCATTATTGACAAAGAATAAACATGTTGAGTAGATAGTTATTTGAATGAAATGATAAATTTGGGAACATTTTATTTTTTTAAATTAATCATAAAACTTTCTTCGAATAAATAACGATAAAACAGTTTCTGTTGAACTTTTGGCACAAATTTATGATTTTAGTCTAATAACTATTTGGTCAACATGTTTAATTTGTGTCAATGATGACGGGTATTGATAATTTCAATTCCAAATATCTCGGAAACCATTACTCGTGGCGATTTTTACCAAGAGACCTTTTTTACGTAATAAACGTCGTAAATGTATATTTTTTACTCAGTAGTTTTATACAGGTACAGACGAAAAGTTATTACTCTTTAAACTAGTTAACAAATATGTAGGTGGCGCCCTCTACAAGTAGGAGTCATATTGACATCAAAATCAAATCTCTCATATCAAAAAACTCCCAGATACCCATTTTCATCTAAATATTGACGTTTCTTCAGAAATTATTTGGAAAAAATCGAAATAAAAATGAAACTTCTACATCCTGTATCTCCGAAACTAAGCACTTTAGGACATTCATTACTTTTTGATTATACATGTTCATATACCTAAAATAAATCGTTTTTAAGTTATTTAAGATTCGGTTTTAAAGCGTATTTTTTTCTTGATTTTATCTAGCTTCCTTTGATTTATGATTGTTTTTTAATCTCTCTATTCCATGACAGCTACAGCCGAAATTATATGACATTCAAACAATTTAATTTGTGAAATAGATAGCCACATGTCTGCTCTTTATGTTACAGCGGCTGTAGTAATCACCAATTTTGACGTTTTGGTTATACAAATTTTTTTGCCAAGCACTTTTTTTCGTCAAAAAAATTTAAATATTTTTTTCTCAAAAACGGTCAATGTTAGGTATAGAGTGTTTGATATCAAAATTCATAAAATTTTACAGAGAATTTAAATATGTAATAAAAAATGGAGGTGCCCATTTAAAATAAGAAAGTCGCTGTCAACTTCCGGTACTTCCGGAAGTGCCGCCATATTGAAAATATTCTTAATCTATAGATCTCGTTGTAAAACAATGATGTTCAAAAAATCTCCGATCTAGATATTGTAGTTCTCTAGAAATTTCTAATGCACGCTCAGCCTGGGATACCCTGTATATTATCAAACTCCTCTTCTCAAAGCTCGTTTTTTAGAGAACATCGTTGATGGTCTCCAAGAAGAGCGGACTCCTTCACGTTTCTAATGGAGTCGCGTCTGACTATCACCGGCGTTTTATCGTTATCTGCCGCTAGGGGGCGCGACATAATTCCTACAAATGGCCGCCGTAACGCCTAATAACTTACGTTTCCAGGCTTCGTCGGCATTTTCCAGAGATCCAGAAGGTCAGGCCCCCTAGATTATTTTCCGTTTATCGTTGCTCTGTTTGTGACGTAATTGTCAGTCGTAATTTTGTTATTACTTCAACTTGTCTTTTCCGTACCAAATATTGATATATGGTAGATCAATGATGGTGACTCAATAAAAAAAGAGCACTTGTGCAAGTGAACTCACAAATCTAAAACCTCTTCTCGGAGAAAAACCTAAAATTAATTTTATCATTATTTAATTGATTCTTTTTATTTCAAAAACGATTTGTTATACAGGGTTGTATTCTGGAAACTTCGGCAGCATATTCTGCAGATAAAAATAACTAAAAAAGTTCGTATAAATGTATGTTCTAAAATGCTTAGTTTTGGAGATACAGAGTGTAGAAATTTTATTTTTATTTCGATTTTTTCCTAATAATTTCTGAAGTAACGTCAATATTTGTATGAAAATTGGTATATAGAAGTTTTTTGACATGGAAAATTTGATTTTAATGTCAATATAACTCCTACTTGTAAAGGGAGTCACGCATATATTTTTAACTGGTTTTAAGAGTAATAACTTTTCGTCTGTACCTGTATAAAAAATATAAATTTACGACGTTTTTTTACGCAAAAAGGGTCTCTTGGTAAAAATCGCTGCGAGTAAGTTCTTAGGATATTTGAAATCTTAATTATCAATACCTGTCATCATCGACATTGTTGACAAAATAGACATTTGTGCCAAAAGTTCAACAGAAACTGTTTAATTTGATTAATTTAAAAAAATACAAAGTTCCTAAATGTATCATTTCAGTCAAATAACTACAGTACGTCTGTCCATTCTGTAGCTACGGGGTATCCGTGAGATGGGAAACGATATTCTCTCGAGGTTTTTCGTAAAAAACTAGACGAAGCGTTCCATCAATAAAATTTCGACAAATTTGCAAGTAGCCAATAATATGAGTGGGCGGAGCGATTTGCGGTGACGTACTCGTCAAGTCGACATATAAAATATATTGCTGTCTATTTAAATGTTTTTTGTCCGCATTCCTTTCATAGACACAGATCCAGCTGACGTACTTTATCTATATAACTCAACATGTTTATTTTTTGTCAATAATGACATGTATTGATTATTTCTATTCTAAGTATCTTGAGATGGGTTGCTCGTAGCAATGATGAGCAAAATGAAATTTCATTTATACAAACTTTTTTACTTAATTTTATCTGTAGAATATGCTGCCGAAGTTTCCGGAATACAGTTAGGACCACCCTGTATATTCGGCTGATTTAATGGAATGAGAACCCAGATACCTAAGCATCCCTAGTCGAAACCATAAACGAAAGTCGCAACAATATTTGCTAAAAACCTCAAATTTAACTTAAGTTTTTTCTGTGATTACTACGTTCACACAATATGTATTTAGCGCACACTAACAATCCCATACTTGTCTAGAATTGGCCTCTCTGGACTCGGTGCCTTTAGCTCTTTTTTTGCTGTCTGTGAAGATGGCAAATGAACGATGTATTATTTCCTGCTTTCGTTCTTCAATACCCGGTGCGTCACAAAATATATACAGGGTGTCCCAGAAATGAGTGCAGATATTTTAAGGGGTGGTAGATCTGGTCAAAATAAACATATTTTCTCTTTACCATTTTTAAATTAAATTGAAAATAACCGAGTTATTTAACTTTGAAAATTTAAAAAAATAATCGCAACATTTTGAGAACCGCCGGCAGATATCGCCAACTACATCCAATTAACCGGATCAAGCCCGGATTTCAGTTAATTCGACGCACTGTGTTGCCATAGGGACAAGAAAATATATGTTAAAAGTAAGTCATAAAATCACAACACCTGAGGAGTTTGCAGAGATGCATTACATTTTTAAGATTGTGATATTATTACATAAAATAAATTAAAAGTTAAATGTTTAATAATGTGTTAAAAAATGTGTTAAAAAAGTTAAATTAAAAAACTTACCCAACATTAAAAAAGATAGAGACAGATCGATGTAACTATGACAGTTCTCTTTTTCGATATACACTTAACTAAAATACACTTCACTGTGCTGCTTTACTTGTACTAAACTAAATTGTAAAAAACTAATAAACTTGTAAAAAAACTAATAATAACTTCTAAAATAACAGTCCCCGTTTTTAACACATTATTTTCATATAGGCCTCATCACAATTTGAACCACTGATTTACAAAACACGTTGAAAAGCACACATTACTTTGAATACCTTTCTGAATGAATAAATGTTGAGAATTATTGTCTCTTACCGTCACTTTCCTAACTACTTTCAATCTAAGAAAATACATGTTTCACTCAACAATTTTAAATACGTATTTTGTTTTTTCGCTATTTTTTCTATGTATTTCAACAATTCCATGGACAGCCCAACCGTCGCCTCGGCCGTCGGCCAAGAGAGCGGCGCATCACTGGTAACAGCTCCTTTGTCGCGCCGCCGTGTCGAGCTTGCGTCATGCGAGGTTGCCGTAGTTTCAACAATTTCAAATTCAAGACACTCGAAGCAATCAAATTCTTATTAAATTTTAAAAATAAAACAGAAAAACATGAAAGAAAATAAACAAAACACAAATGAATTGGTTATATATAAGGTCACAAAAAAGAAATTTCTAAAATGTTTACGTAATTCAGAATTCAATACATCGAAAACAGCCCGACGAATAATCAATTCATTTTTGTTTTATTTATTTCCTTTCATGTTTCTCTGTTTTATTTTTAAAATTTAATACGAATTTTATTGCTTCGAATGTCTTGGATTTGAAATTGTTGTAACTACGGCAACGTTGCTTAACATCGTCGTCTGACGCAAGCCCGCCACGACGGCGCGGCGACCGGCGACTCAAAAGACCGGTTCACACGCGGCAGTTCTTGGTTGACGGTTAGGCTGTCGATGGAATTGTCGAAATACATCGCCAAAAACAAAAACCGAAATACATCGCCATCAACAAAATAGCCAAAAAAACAAAATACGTTGTCAATAATTGTGGAGTGAAACATGTATTTTCTTAGATTGAAAGTAGTTCGTAAAGTGGCGATAAGAGACAATAATTCTCAACATTTATTCATTCAGAAAGGTAAAAAGGTGTTTTGTAAAACAGTGGTTCAAATAAAACAGAGAAACATGAAAGAAAACTAACAAAACAAAAATGAACCGATTATTCGTTGGGCTGTTTTCTAAATTTCTTGAATTGAATTCTAAATTACGATAAACATTTTAGGAATTTCTTTTTGTGACCTGATTGTGAATAATATGAATAATTTTATTAAATTTATTCCAAAATAAAGTTATTTTGCAGCATAACAAAGATTTTCGTAAACGTCATAAACGTAATGTTTTAGTTAATTTTCGGTGGTTTTGTTAAGTTTTCATTGAAGGTAAAGAATACTAAAAATAATTAGTAATTTTTTTTCTATAATTATTAATAATGACACTGATAAAAGATTAAGATTTAACATTCTAATTTTTGGTAGAAATCTGTCTATGAATTTATAAATGTAGAACTATGTTCCGCCAAACTATGTAAGAATATGGATAACATGGGAGTTTGCAACACCGCAAGGTTTAGATACACCGTAGGAAATCTCAATTGAATAAACAAGCACTAAAAGTTTTCAAATTTCCCGGAAAATGTCAAGAAAAATTTTAAATTTTCAACATTTTTTTTTCGCAAAAAAAACCTCATAGGCGTGTTTCTGGGGTTGAACTATACTACCAGTTAAAATATTTGCACTTATTTCTGGGACACCCTGTATACTAGAATTCGCGAAGTTTGGAACTTTCGTCATCATTTTCGGCGCCATATTCGTATTATATCGTATTTTTAATCATATCTCAATTTTTTCAAATGAAACAAGGTGAAACAAATTTAAGCATATTTGGAGAATTTTTTTACAGATAATGGTACACCTATACCTGGGTATTTCGAGTCAAAGTTGGCGTTATGAACCGCCATGTTACAATTCAAATAAACCAGATATGCAGGAAATGTCAAAAGTTGGCATATATGATATGTCATTCTATTCAGGTGAAGATGCACCCTGTTAAACAGTGATGTTACTTTACTTACCAATAAAATCCGATATATTTGCTTAAAGACTGAACGAAATGTGTCTTTCTTTTGAAATAACGCAAAATCCACAGATCAAACGTTTTAGTTCTTTTTCCTGACAAAACGGAAGGGAACTCAGTACGACAAGCCTGCCACTGAATTAATTTTTAGAAGGCTTTTGGGTTGAGTTTTATGATTTGAAGCGTTCGAGGATTTGGAATAATGCGTTCAGGATCATTCGGAATTTATTTTGTTATTAAAGAGAATTCCCGGAGTTACAGCTTAAGTGAGATCTCTACACTCAGAGAAATCCTCAATTTAATACCCATTTTGTGATTCTAATGCTTAATTTTATTTGTAACATTAATTTTGCAGAAACGATCCTTTTGATTGTTAATTAGATGTAAAGTGCCAATATTTATTATATCATCACAAAATATCAATATTTATATTATCATATCAAAGTATTTTTATTTAATTTTACGAATTTTGTAAGTATCTTGAAACATTTCAGATACTTTTATAAAGTACCTTGTCGACAATAACAGACATTTAACGACTGTCTCTACTAAAACTCTTCGTTCAATTTTAATGAACAACGCTTTTAACAAACTAATTGGAGGTTCTTGCTCTGATTAAAATTAAATTTTCAGCGATATCGGGGCTAAAAGATTAATCCGTTGACGTGGAGGAAAAACTGCGAGAGTAAGGGCTATTGTAACGAGGGTAGTTTTGTGGTTAGAAATTGAATTTTATTATTTATGAGGGCCTGTATTATTCGTTTTGAGTTATTTGTTTTGTTTATAAAGTGTTATAAAGAAGGTTTAATACAGGTGTCCCAATATTAAATGTAGACATAAAACTACTCTGTATTTTTGGAATTATAATAAGTTAATTAAACACAATTTACCTCTATGCAAAACTGCTTTGTTTGTTCATCATATGATGATTTAATTTTTAATTTAAGAAGACACATGACTAAAAAAAACTATTTTATCTGGTACTACTTCGCCTAGGAGATACAAGACTTTGTTGTTGGTGCTGGGGGGAATCCACCTAGCGCTTGGCTTGGTCTAACAAGCATCTCACTCATCGTCTTGTTCCTAGTGTAGTGGCCAGGGAATTGCACCAAGACATATAACGATGCCGGACGGGGCTACCAGGCACCCTACTGACTGTGGTCATGTCTCGCGGGTAGAGAGTGTGAGGAAAGGTCTTGGCTTAACCGCCTGGACCAAGAGGAGAAAACCTCACCAAAAACCTAAATCCTACGATGGCGGGATCAGGTCAAAGGGATGCGTGGCTAGATAGAGGACTAGCCATTACTGGCCTCAACCTTGGGGCATCAAGGGGCACCCCATTGTATTTACCCCTTACTTCTACATGCGGGATTCTGTAGAAGTGGACCGACTATCCCTAGCGACTCGTGGGAACACTCTGAGACCTAGTACTAAAAACACCACCGGTGAAGCTGTGGAGAAGCCCCCTAGCGACACTGGGAACATTACAAATGAAAGTTCCAAGGGACCAAATCCACAGGAAACTACAAGAGGGGCGGCTGACACTTGCTTGGGATCATCCTCCACAAGTGGCACACAAGCTACCACCTTCTCCAGCAAGGGTCGGGAGCTTACCTCTAGACCCAATAAGCGACACAAGTCTACCCGGCCTGGGCCAACCAGGGGGGCTAGATGATCCTCTGAGAGTAGGTCTTAGCGGAGCAGAAACATGGAGATACCTCCAACTGCTCCACGAAGGACTTGCTCCAGAGGAATCAAAAGCGAAAACACTCCTCCGAAAAGGGGAGAGTAAAGAAACCAAGAAACAACCTGACTCATCTTCATCAAAAGGCAAGAGAGGGAGCGAGAACCTCTCACCTCTTCTCCAGCAGGGAGAGAAAAAAGCCAGGATGGAAAGCCGTCCAACACCGGGAGGCAAGCAGGGACGTATCACCAGCTTTGCCGCTATTGTTGGACAAGTGAAAATGGCGGTGCTGCCAAAGGATTTCCCAGAGGTTGCTCTGACCACCGACCAGCAAACGTCTCTAGAAGAGGCTATACTGGACGAAGTACACACAGACACAGACAGGTCCTCACAATAGGAATTGACCTCAAATCCTAGGAGGCAATAGAGAAAGAGGGACATATCCTCTATTATAGATACGGGACAACACCGGTATCAGATCTAAAGAGAGACCAAGTTAAACAGGTGGAGAAAATGGAGACAGATCCTCCAGCCTCCGCCTCGTGGGTTCCTCAGCCGGAGGCAACCTCTCGACTGTGAAGAGCGGCACGGAGGGCCAAACTCTAACCGTGGAAGGGTGTGTACCCTCGGAGGGAGAACTGTTGTCAGAGGAGGATGGGAAATACCCTGTCCCCTCTACAACAGGGGTATGATAGTGTGATGACTCAAGGAAGGGGGGCACAATAGATCTTTAAGGTCGCAGTGATTAACTCCCCCTCTTACTCATTCTACATTCTACATTCTACATCTGGTACTACTTTATTCGAAGTTATTCAGGAATTCTATTATAATTTGTAGCTTCATTTTATTTTTTGTTTTATTCAAATTATTCTTCTTATTGTTTCACTTCAATAAGAAGAATAATTCTTCTTCACGCGCGCTGGGAAAAAATCAATGCCGTGACACACGAGCTAGTGGTAACGGCTTAGAAGTACGTAGTGACGCAACGTGTATTTGTGGCCAGTCCACGTGTTTATCAAAAATATTGATATTTTAATACAAATTTTGCAAATTACACGTAAAAAACTATTTTTTACTCATAAAAAATATATTTTTAATTTATTACTTTTTGAACATTTCAAACTACAATTTTTCAAACATGTCCTTCAAATCCTTAAATTTAATACCTTTGTTAGTAAGGAGTTTCACTTCAAATATGCGCACATAGTGAACACAATTTTTTTTAAAATCACAGCGGCGTATACAGAGTGAAAAAAAAACAAAAACACCCTTTTCTTTAGGAGATAGATAAAAACTAATGTCGGTGTCTGGAGCTCAATTTTTGTCAAAAACATGATTCTGAAAACCGCATATCGATATCTGTTACCGTTTCGGAGTTACGGGGTGTTTTTCAAAAATATGCATTTTTAACAAATCGCTGTAACTTTTTGGCTATGAAAAATTTTGTATTTTTATGAAAACATTTCCAAAGCACCTTTTTACGTAGAATTTAATGGTTTAAGTATAATTTTTTTAAAATTAATAATTTAGGAATTATCAACAGAAAATTTGATTTTTTATATGGGACACCCTGTATATTTTTTATTTATTGAAAAGAATTTAAAATTACCTTTCCAAAAATATAACACACTTGATATTTTGCTCAATTCCTCTTCGAGATATAGAGTATATAAAAATTCGCCCGCTTTA
>NW_022146907.1:0-4808 GCF_002938485.1 Sitophilus oryzae | reverse complement strand
GACTTATTTGAAAAACAATAAAGAGAAAATATGTTTCTTTTATCGAGATCTATCAACCCTTAAAATACTTGCACTTATTTCTGGGACACCCTGTATACCGACTTTAGTAAAAATCAACTATATTTTCATGTTTTTTTTTAATTTTCTCTAAGACGATATGGAAATTTGGAAAAGTATAAACGGGATTAACCATTTTAGAACAAGCAAAAATTTTTATAAAGAATGCATTTTTCTCAAAATGTCCATAATAAAAGAGTTTTTCCTCTTATGAAGACAATCCATACCGTATATGTTTGTTTGCTTTATCATAGTGTTTAATTAAACACACACGTTTTGTATTAAAACATTTTCAGATAAACATGACAATGCAGCAAAGAGTCCCTAATGCAATTATCGGCATAATAGCATTCCTATTACTCTATAGTTTTGATGGAGTATTGTATTTAATTCTAGTTGACGTATATTCAGAATGGTTGTTTTCCACTGTTAGTACCTATAATAGCAAATGTATGTTGCTGGAAAAAAGTCTTGTACTTGCCACTAAAAACAGAAATACAAAAATAGAAAAATTATTTTTTTTTTGTAAAATGTAAAATGAGTCATACAGCCCGCTTAGACAAAAGTCAGTATCTGTGGGACGGTTTTACAGAATGTTAACTAAATGTTAATGTTTAATGAATTCCAATGAATACCTTAGTAGATTGTAGCTAAGAAAAAACGGGGAATATAGATTCTGTGGGGAAAATGCGGAAACACCAGAACACTGAGCGTGCCGAGACAACAACCATTCGTGCAATAAGTTTTGGTACGCTTAAGATTGGTAAGCTTTGGTAAGCTTAAGAAGCTCTTAACTCACTCAAAATGCGTGAGTTAAGGGTTTCTTAACTGACTGACGTAGATAAAATTAAAGAAATTGCACTGTAATTTTCAAGTAAATTTTAATTAGGATTTTTTACTCTGGTATTAAAGCTACTAAATAATAATCTATCCTGACCTTCTAACCTCTTTGATCCTAACATAATATCGGTTTATTTGAATAAGTCAGTCCTACTTTAAATTTAGCCATGTTTGATAAAAACAAACTTTTACTAAATCACTAGCTTTTTGAGAATATTGCCAGCAAGAAAAAACAAGTGAGCTTTCCGAAGCCTCAGGCTATTCTATTTCCGTTGGATACTTACAGTGCGATATTGGATTCCTTTTAATGAAAAACTACGCAAAATATATGTTAAAATATGCCATATTTACAATGGAAAGACTTGTTTTAAAACTTATTAAAATTTTATACCAATCCTGCACTTCCACACTTTAAATTTTTATATGAAGTCTGAAAAAATGGCAATGTCTGTATAATTACACACAAGACTTTTAAATCTTTATATTATTTGGAAGGTTTGAAATTGTTTAAAAAATTATTTGTGACGTTTGAAAAAAAAATAGCATGTTCTATTCGGAGTAAAAATGACTTTTTGTGGCTCGCCTGTATGTCGGACTCGTCAGAAAGTATCATTTTTGCTCCTAATAAAACAATATACTATTATAACTAGAAATACAAGGTGTAAGTGCAAAGTAAGTGCAAATATTTATAGGGGCAGCATACATATTTCGACTTCAGAAACAAGATTATGAGATTTTTTCGCGAAAAAATTTGGAATTCTAAAAAAATATTGAATTTTTTTTTAGTAAAACAATATAATTTGTTGATAAATAATGGTTTTCAAAAATTTAGCAAAAAATCATTTTTTTGAAAAACTTCAAAGTAAAATATCCCGGTTATTTTAGATTTATTTTAAAAACGGTAAAGAGAAAATGTATTTCTACCAGCCCAGATCTACTAGCCCTGAAAATATTTGCACTTATATAAGACTCGCCCTGTATAATAACAAGATTATTTAAAAGAAATTCAGTATTGAATAAAAATATTTACGCATACACAACGTGTTGATATCGATCAGAATATCCTCCAACCGGATCAAATATAGACACTGTCCTTCTCTCACGCTCTAACCCAACATTGATCACCTGTCCCCGATTGCGTAAATTATTAGCGGTTCAAGCGACAATTAAATTCTACTTGGCCGATTATCTATCAAATGGTCAGGACGGGAGAAGAACTCAGCTGCGTCGCCACCCATAGACACCCTATATTGCATAAAAATAGTCCTTTGAAACCGTTAATGGGGCTAAAATGAATCACGATGCACCGAGTGATGCACTGGCTAGAGAATATATTTTTTTGAGGCTGGGATTATAATTTTTCGTGTATTAGTTTTATAAAAAGCGAGCTTGATAGAATAGCGTAAATAGTGTCACTGGACTGGTAGATCTCGATAAAAAGGCATATTTTTTCTTGAGGGTTTTTGAAATAAATCCAAAATAACCGAGTTTCTTGAAAATTAAAAACAAGCTTAAATTTTTAGAGCCACGGGATTCCTTTGAGTTTTTGTTGTTCTAAATTTAATCTAGGGTGGTCCGAATTGTATTCTGGAAACTTCGGCAGCATTTTCTGCAGATAAAAATAAGTAAAAAAGTTCGTATAAATGTATGTCCTAAAATGCTTAGTTTTGGAAATACAGGGTGTAGAAATTTCATTTTTATTTCGATTTTTCCAAATAATTTCTGAAGTAACGTCAATATTTGGATGAAAATTGGTGCCTGGGTGTTTTTTGATATGAGAAATTTGCTTTTGATGTCAATATAACTCGTACTTGTAGAGGGCGCCACCTACATATTTTTTAACTGGTTTAAAGTGTAATAGGTAACTTTTTGTCCGTACCTGTATAAAACTACTGAGTTAAAAAAATATGCATTTACGAAGTTTTCTACGTAAAAAATATCTCTTTCTTTCGTTCTCGAGATATTTGGAATCAAAATTATCAATACCTATCATAATTGACATAAATTAAACATATGCGTCGACTAAATAGTTATTAGACTGAAATCATAAATTTTAAATGTTTTTGTTCCAAAAGTTCTACAAAAACTGTTTTGTCATCATTTTTTCGCATAAAAGTTTATCATTAATTTAAAAAAATTAAAAAAATCAATTATTTCAGTCAAGTAACTATCTACTCAACGTATTTATTTTTTGTCAATAATGACATGTATTGACTATTTTCATTCTAAATATCTTGAGAACGGTTGCTCATAACGATTTTTACCAAGAGAATTTTTTACGTAAAAAATCGTGGAAATGTATATTTTTTCTCACCCTGTTGTATACTGGTACGGGACGAAAGTTATTAGTCTTCAAAACAGTTAAAACACATGTAGGTGACGCCCTCTACAGGTAGGAGTCATATTGACATCAAAATCAATTTTCTCATATCAAAAAACTCCCAGACACTAATTTTCATCCAAATATTGACGTTACTTCATAAATTATTTGGAAAAAATCGAAATAAAAATGAAACTGCTACACCCTGTATCTCCGAAACTAAGCATTTTAGGACATACATTTATATGAACTTTTTTACTTATTTTTATCTGTAGACTGTGCTGCCGAAGGAATACAGTTCGGACCACCCTCTATATTGCCATGTTACCTCAGTCAAATTAGTTAAAAAAAGACCGATCGGTGGAAAAAATTCTCATAGTTTTGAAAATGGTTTTAAACGATTCCTCTAGACTTGGGCTGATATGTGTCAAAAGTCCCCGAACATAGACGGACAGCTCGAGGAGTTGGGAGCAGTTAAATGTCATTTTTTTCACTCTCTCTCTCTTTTGCTTATATCTCAGAAACTATGACATGGGGACTCATATTATGTTTGTGGATATCATTATTGTATTCAATTATTGTAAGTTGAGAAGATTCAGAAATCACACTTTCATGTGCTTACTCTTTGAAATTCTGCGAGGGAAGACTGCTACTATATATTGGCAAAATGGATTGGGTAGTGCAGATACGTAAATATTACACCTACTTTAACTGTACCTACAGGAAGAAATAATGTAGAATATCATCGCAATATACAACTTCAGGGAACCAGACCTCAAATGCTAATGCCTCAAATGCTTCGTGCTACTTTAACATTAAAAAAATCTACTGCAGGCAGGGATAGAAATATTCAACTCTGAGCAATAATTGACCATAAACAATGATTCTTGGTTTTCGTATACTTTCTACAATATAAGTCTAGAGAAATCATTTAAAACCATTTTCAAAACTGCGGGATTTTTTTTCACCGATTTCTCTAATTTGACTAGGCTATGTTATCCATATATTACGTTATCAAGAATTTTTTTGATACTTAACTATCATATGATCATTGATACATAGCTATCAAAAAGATCAGAGATCGTTAAAATCGGTCCGTTCCTGCGTTATAAATGGTGTAAGTAACCCAACATTTTTCATTGTTTAAGTACGTTTCACATTTAACTCCTTAGTTTATTTTTATTTAAAGTTCAAACTATAATTTGGAGCATTGTATAGATTTAGAATAATTTACGTATGCTGTCATGACCGCTGGGTCACGAGAGTATGTAACAATTGTAATGTTTTGGGATTTCGAAAGATTAATAGTAGGTACAGAAATAGGTCTTAATTTTCAATGGATGACCAGATTTTACTTTATTTGGATTTAAATATATATTGTTTTACATGCCCCTAGATTTGTTATATGGAACTGAAAGAAAATTTTGTGTACACATACGTATTTTACAGACTTTTAATAGAGGAGGTCAACAAAGTAACCAAATATGGGATACAATTTAGTTTTTATGTTATATAAAAAAAGGTATTATAAGATTATTAAGAATAAAACTTAAAAAAATTCATTATTCAGCATTCTTTATTCATTAAATAT
>NW_022146906.1:68199-75425 GCF_002938485.1 Sitophilus oryzae | reverse complement strand
TATGATTTTTATTATAATATGGTTTATAACTCGTAGCACAGGACATTTTTAAAACACCAAAGAAAAAGTGAATTCTGTGGTGATAGTGTATTGACTCTATTGTGTAGAATATTAAATTGTGTAGAATATGTTATGTAAATACTAAAATAGTAAACTTTTCAAGTATTTTTCTTTAAAATTTAATCTTATAATTTCTTTTCATCATTAAAGAAACTATAAAATATGATATATGATTTTTGACCAAATCCAAAAAAATACCCCCATAAGTTGCTACGTGTTATATATTTACTACAAACACAAATTTGGAATAATATGACAACAAAAAATATATTTATACAAATTATAGGTAGGTAAATGTATGTTTTTGCATTTATTTGGCATTTTATTATTTTATATGACATATCAACTTATGTTTTATTCATTTTTGTTTATAGTAATTTAACGTAAAATTATATTAATGGTTTTTTAGTAGAAATTAAATGCACTTAAACGTATTTTTCTGATTGAAATTTAATTTTGATTGGAGAAATATTTATCACCATTTAACAATTTACATTATGAATAATATATCAGAGTACTCATTGCTCTATAAATATATTTTTTTATGATTTTTTAACATACAAATTATGCTTTTATTAAAATAGGACGAAACCAGCTTAAACCTATTTTGCAACTATTAAATTTACAATTGCTTACATGTAGCCATTCGTTCCTACTATGTCAGGCATCTTGAACTAACTTTTCTGGCAAGAAAATAATGAATATTATAAAAGAAAACCTAATACAACGTACCGATTCAACGAGCTTTTTCTTTTAAGTGTAACTTTTATGGTACATACAATAAAACCCGAAAATAAACTCAAGATGGAATTTATCTAACTTGGAAACGAAACAATTTTTCCGATGGAATTTTGGAATTAGTTTGATTCCCGCAAATTGAGCCAGATTTTCCGAGTATTTAACAAAGGAAAACGCGAACTACAATTGAAATACACAGGGAAAACTATTATAATGCACCGTTACTATGAGAGTTGATGGGAGAATGAATACAGAAAGCAAAAACAGTGAATTTATATATCTAGCCAGGCAGGCGATTCCCTGTCTCGCTTGGTGACATATGTGTGTATTTTACGTATGGGCTTATACAAGTAAATAAACAGCAACAGTATAGTAATACAACGAGAGATAACAGTATAAAAGGGTAAAGTGTATTTTTTCCTAATTTGTTGACATTTTACTATTATGATTATGTGCCAAAAATAAATAAAAATATACGGATGAACAGGATGCTTTTTTTCGGGTGATTTCAGTGTACAAAGTACGTTTGGCAATTACGCTTGCGTTGTGTTATTTATTTCCAAGGATTTATCTGGCATAATCGAGATCCGAGGAAAGTTTTCTGGCTGTAATCTTCCACCAGTTGCAAATAAAGAATAAAGCTCATACTGAACCTTATGCACACATTAATGTCTCGCAAAACAATTGTTTAGTCTGATATATAATTGAGGAAATATACCTATAGTATTAAATGCACTGATTTTTATACTTATATTCGGTATGTGGTGAATGGTGAACCTGACATTGCACTTTTAACAATGTTTTAATTTGTATCTATAAGATTATTTTTATTAGATGAAACGAACGGCAATTATTTATTAGATTTTTCACAAATCGGCTACTGAGTTCTAATGAAGATCGTAACCAGCGGCGAAACGTGGCGTTAATACAAGGGGATGTAATAAGTAATGGCAATTAACATTTTACCAAAGTTTTTTTCTTTTTTTTTTATTAAAGTCTTTAATTTGGAAGTTACAAAAATAAAATATACAAAAAATGTAACAGGTTAAAAAATAATCAAACCAATTTACAAAAATAACTAAATTTAGGTAAAAAAACAAAGCTGTGATCGTATCTGTTAAGTTGCGTCCACATTGCTCGCGATCCTAACATGGATGATACCGAAATATTTTTAATAGCGGCTGCTAGTGCGATCATTATTACAAAACGAAGGAGACAAAGAGAAAAAAGGCGGTGTTGGATATTTAATAATTTCAAAAGTCCAGCACAGTGAAAGTAAACATCTACGCGATTTACAAACAGAGAGAATTTTTTTTAATATTTTTTATCGCATGTCCGCTACTGATTTTGAAAGGCTTATTAACTCAGTTGGCCCCCGTATAGAAAGAAAAAATACAACCTTTAGGAAGTGTATTCCGGTTAAAGAAAGAGTTAAATAATGATAGGCCATAACATTAAGATTCCTTACATCTAGAGATTCACATACCAGTTTGGGATATTTATTCAAAGTTTCCAAGCTTTCAAAAATAATACCAGGCGTATGCCAAAATATAAATAAAGTTCTCAAAGATCAGATTAAGATAAGTAGGCAATATAAATATAGAGTTATATTTTATTAAAGGTATATTTAATATTACTAATCCAAGAACAACATAAATATTTATAATTCTGAAAAAATAAAATAAGAAAAATAATGGTAGTATCATCATACTGCAGTAAATACCGGATCCTATGAATGAAACCAAACTAAAAACTTAACGCCATTAAGCGTCTCTTTGATGTACCGCGACAGAGCCGAACAGTCGAAACAGGCATTTTATGAGGCACGTGGAGCACCGCGAGCGTCGCGAGCGCCGCGAAGATCTCGCTCCGACTGTTTGCCATGTTTCTCGTGTTTCACGTGTTCATTCGGCGTGCTCGCGAGCTATGTGGACGCAACTTTAGATAAAATAGTAGGCCAGACCAACAAAAAAGTTTATTGAGTGTCTTACAAACACATAGCCAGTGTTCACACTTTTACACATTTTCACTAAAATGGCGAATACACGATTTTCATTTAGTATTAATAGTCAAAATATGCTTTGGAGGTCTTTCTTCAATAGTTTTTAATTTTTCTGAATACACCATAGAACTGAAGGATGATTGCAAAATTAGGTATTTCTATTTTATAGCCGCATTCAGAATCGGTCATCGCGACGCGCGACGGTGTTTTTTATTTTATATCGCGAACGAGATGTGGTTAAAAAATCGCATCAACCACCGACTATAACAGGAGACGTAATCACGGCCGGAAAGTCGGCTCACAGGCGCGTTCGGCGGCGCGGCGTTCAAGATGTAATGATGACAGTCGCATCATCGCGCTGTCGAAATATTTTTATTTTTAGCGTTTAGCGTAGGTCTTGGTGTTATCTATAAAGCTCGACCAATACACACATTAAATAATTGAAATTGAATTTAATTATTTGAATAAATTTACTGAGAATTTTAATTTATTATAGGAGATCTCAGTGACTTTTTGAAATAAAAACGTATTACAATATTTTGAAGGGATGCGACGGATCACCCGCATCAATGGAAGTTTCGCCGCTGATCGTGACTGGTGCTCTGACTGCTGGCATGTGTATCAGAATAGGCATAATATGTGACACGCAAATATTCAAAAACAGTTGAGGTAACCAGCTGGTACTGAATAAGCTGTTATGGACGAATGATCTATGGTAGTTACGTATTAAATACAGGTAATTTGACTTTTGAATCTAGAGTTTGATAATTTTTGTACGGAGAATTTTACTCATGATATTTGATCATTACGAAATTGTTTGTTTATATTTTTTCAAAGAAAAATATTAAACAAGCGGGAAAACCTTGGAATATTCCATATCAGAAATATGAAATAATCTAGACTTTGATTTGTCCTCAACATAAAAAACTAAAAACTATTGTTTAGTCTCAAATTCATTTATATATTATACTAAATTTTTCAATTTTTTTCCTTATGATTAGTCCTTAACTTTTAAAAGTATTTTTTCTTATTTAAAATTATTTTTGCTGTAGATTAACAAAGACAGTTAGTTTAGTTGTTTTATCTGAATTTTTGGTATTACATGGACCATGGACTTTACAAAATTATTGGAATTAAACTCATTAACTAGTATCTATAAGATGATAAATTAGCTATTTCAGACTTAGAGATAATAACAAAGGATTAACGACAGGTAATACAAAGAATTTGATAAAATCTGATTTATTTCAGTTTTGCAACGACGGTAATTTTAGTATTTTCCATTGAGAAATTAAATTTGAACTATATAAATAATACGAAATTATTTTCTTTTTGAAATATGATTGATAACATAAAAAACCTTGAAATGTTTGATATCAAGAAAGAGTATAAAATGTTAGAGAAAAAAGACTGCTGTTACTTCCTTATAGCAACATATTTGGTGCAATATTCTGAAAAGGATACCAACTATTGCTTTTTGGTAGATGATTGTTTTGAAATTTAACTGAAATAACGTCATTATAATCATCTAGATAATGTCTAAGTTCTAGTATTAGTTACCGCTATACCAGATGCGTCTCGAACCGATAGTATTAACCCCTATAATTTTTTTATTTTTTCAGATAAAAAAAACGAGATTTGGTATGTTAGTATATGACATAAATTAGGATTGATTCACGTATTCAATTGTTTTTAGCCATTTCCTGTTTCACCAGAAATGACTGCAACTTTTGATTTTTAAATGGCACCCTCGGTATATTTCTACTTTATTCGATCGAAAATGACACTGAATAAAATGACATACCTTATACATACATTCACTTTTGACGTTTTAAAAAATCGTATTTTAAATTTCAACCTATAGTGCCGTGGCTGTGTTAAAAACACTATTTTTTAATCAAGGAGGCTAGGAAAAATAGTTTTGATCGTCTAAGCATCTCAATTTTTTCAAATGGAACAAGCGCGGCTGAGTAGCATATTTGGAAAAAGCATTTTTTACGAATTAATTTGGTAGCACACACTTGGTATTTCGAGCAAAATAGAAACACTAAATCACCACAATACACCAAACCACTTTTACTTTTACACTGGACGCGCGTTTCGCTAACCATGTTAGCATCATCAGCAGATGATTATAAAACGCGCGTCCAGTGTAAAAGTAAAAGTGTTTTGGTGTATTGTGGTGATTTAGTGTTTTTATTTTGCTGTGTAACACTAAAGGTTCCAACCCTCAACTGGTATTTCGAGTCAAATTGTCGTTAAGAATAGCATGTTACAATTTTAAATAAAGCATATGCGAAAAGTTGACATATAATATGTCATTCTATTCAGAGTTCGTTTTGTATCGAATAAAGTAGAAAATAGTAGACAGTTGTAGTCATTTCCGGTGAAACATGTTAACAAAAATTAACAACATTAACACCCTCCAAATAACCAGGCTAACTTAACTAGTAAATGGTTTTGGTAAATAGGTTTAGCGCGCTTATCTTAGGTTTTACCGCATTTCAGACATTTAAAGTAGCATATACATACCAAATCTCGTTTTTTTATCTGCAAAAATAAAAAAGTTATAAGGGTAAGCCACTTTTGAGACGCAACCGCAACCTTTTGAGACGTAACCGGTAAAAGGTGACGTACAGGGTGGGTCAAATTGGACGCGTTTAAAGGGAAACACCCTTTTCTATAGGAGATAGACGAAAACTAATATCGGTGTCTGGAGCTCAATTTTCATTAAAAACATGATGGTGAAAACCGCACATCGATATCTGTTACTGTTTCGGAGGTACGGGGTGTTTTTCAAAAAATATGCACGTAGAATTTAATGGTTTAAGTATATTTTTTTAAATTAATAATTTAAGAGTTATCAACAAAAAAATTGATTTTTTATTTGGGACACCCTGTATATTTTTGATTAACTGAAAAGAACTTAAAATTATCTTTCCAAAAATATAGCACACTTGATATTTTGTTATAATCCCGTTCGAAATACAGAATTGTTAAAAGTTCGCCACTTTTAACAGTAGGCTTTGGACCCCTTATTGATGATATGCCGCTAAAGGAACTCAAAAACATATTTTTCCAGCAAGACTAGGCACCGCCTCAGGACGCTGAAGTTATCAGCAAATTTTTGCAGCTAATTTCAACAATAATTGAATAGCTAACCAAGATCCGAGTCGTTGGCCGTCGAGGCCGCCGGACTTAGTGCCTATGGATCTATCCTATGGATATATTTGCGGAAGAATAAAGGTTCTTATTTTTAAATTGCCCGTATAATCTAGACAAGAGTTAGAAATAATAAGCAGTTATGAGAGGGTATCTTTCACCCCCACTGAGTTAATGAATTCCGCGAGAAATGTTCATAAACGGCCCCGTCTGTCCATAACAGGAGACGGTCGATATGTCGAACACCTGTAGCAAAATCTCATGCCTTGGTTTGCTATTTATTTTTATTGTTATTAGATATAGTTTAAATTGTTATAAAATTCTGCATCTCTCATAGCAAATACCGTATGATCGAAAAAAAAACGGCGTCCAGTTGGCTTGGAAATGACGATCGATGACATTTCCTATACAATTTTACATATAAAATGACAGCGATCTTCATTTCATAGTCATCGCTGACGCCGTTTTTATTCGATCATACGGTATTATTTTCGTTTTAATTGATGCTCACAGCTAGATTTTTTTGCATTACAGCCTGCGCCGTTCAAAGCTTATTTATTTAAAGTGGGCGAATTTTTATAAACTCGTATATCTCGAAGAGGAATCGTGCAAAATATCAAGTATGCTATATTTTTGGAAAGGTAATTTTAAATTCTTTTCAATGAATTAAAAATATACAGGGTGTCCCATATAAAAAATCAAATTTTCTGTTAAAATTAATAATTTAAGTATTATCAATTTTAAAAAAATTATACTTAAACCATTAAATTCTACGTAAAAAGGTGCTTTGGAAATGTTTTCATAAAAATACAAAATTTTCCATAGCAAAAAAGTTACAGCGATTTGTTAAAAATGCATATTTTTGAAAAACACCCCGTAATTCCGTAACGGTAACAAATATCGATGTGCGGTATTCACCATCATGTTTTTGACAAAAATTGAGCTCCAGACACCGATATTAGTTTTCGTCCTATCTCCTATAGAAAAGGGTGTTTCCCTTTAAAAGCGTCCAATTTGACCCACCCTGTACATAATG
This sequence comes from Sitophilus oryzae, assembly GCF_002938485.1. Classification (NCBI taxonomy): domain Eukaryota; kingdom Metazoa; phylum Arthropoda; class Insecta; order Coleoptera; family Curculionidae; genus Sitophilus; species Sitophilus oryzae. Next base: position 68,427 of record NW_022146906.1, on the reverse strand, counting down.
TATATTCTGTCGACTTAAAATCAAATATTATTTCACTGTAAAAGTAGGTATATCACTTATATTCCACCGTTTTAAATATTAAATAATTTATAGGTTTCGAAGTACAACATAAACATACTTATACAGTCATATTTCTGGTAATTAATTTCAATTAATTTTTTCTCTCTAATTACTTGTACCATCGTAATTTTATGGAAAAAACGAATACTAAATTTGGACTGCTTACTG
>NW_022146906.1:0-49517 GCF_002938485.1 Sitophilus oryzae | reverse complement strand
CCACAGTTGTTCTTCGAGATGATATAACTCGTTATAACCGTTAGCCCACAGATCCCCATTTATCCATGCGATGTAACAGTTCTGTTGAAGTCGCTGCTGGTTAAGGTGCGTCTTAACAGCAGTCAGCCTTGCATGAATCGGAGACAGCTCTGTAGCAAAGAAGTTTCATAATCATTTTGGGTCAAGAGTGGCCGCTTGAGTTTTCAAAAGTACTAAAATCCTTGTGGAAGAGTTGCTCTGGCCCTTAGTTGAAAGCGATCTTTGTCAGTCATATTGAGCTGACCGAGCATTTTTCGCGAGTCAGAGCCCGATCGTCTTGAGCAGTTGGCGATACTGATGAGGTGGCGAAGAGCCAGCAGTCGGAAAACGGCACCTACATTGCTGCCGGACTGTTGCGCACAAAGCGAGTGAATCTGAGAGCAAAGATCATCTGGCCTGCCGATTGCAACCCCAGCATGATTGGCGAACATCAACCGAGGCTCCGCAGCCAGGTCGCACAATAGAATTGACCAAATTGGAAGGTTAGTTGATCATCAGAACAGGTTCAAGAAGTTATTAAAGCAGGGAGAGGTCTGTTGCTGTTTTGTACTTTTGTGTCAGACTGTTTGTAAACAATCGCTTACCTGCTCTCTTTATTCATCGCTCAATGGAGACACCCAGTTTCCGTGTCAGGGACCGAGGTCGGAAATCATTTAGCAGTACGGAATATCAGCCAGCTCCTTCCATCAGACTACCTGATTTAGTTTGTGGTTATAGACTGAATGATGTGCGACCAGGCCGGGGTGAGCAGCCTCGGTTCACCTCCCTGACTTCACTTACCAAATGTTCAGCAGTTGGCATTCAGATAGTTCTTATTGAATTCAGCCACAGCTTTTGCACAGTGGCCGCAATAGCTTAATTATGTGCGATGCAAAAGTAATACCCATTGGGCCTGAGATTTCAGAGCAAAGATCATTACAATATCAGAAAATAGGGGCTTTTTCATAGTTTGACTTAGATCATTTGGTTAGATTGCACCTGGCTGCAGGGAGAATTCGATCAAATTACAGTAAAAATGTTCAATTCACTATTGAGCGGAACAGCTGACGTTACGGCCCGTGTCGTATTCATCGTTACCGACGTTACCAACTCGATTGTTACAAAATCTGGCCTTTACCCAGAATATGTGAGTCAATGGGAAATGAGGTCACGACAGTGACACCAGTTTCTATTTCAGCCAACATCCAGTCATACAAGTTTATCTTTTCTGTGCCTGCTGCGGTCAGATATACCACATGTAGCATCAAAATACATACATATGAATAGCCGCGCCTGCTGTTTTTTGCCCTGAAACAGTTGCATCATGGGCTTAAACAGCAAGTTTTTCACTTTTCATTCAACGAAGAAATATGTTCGGTTAGTGTTAGCCATTTGAAAAATACAGTGTTAAATTCCTGGCAGCTAGTGAACAGACAGATTGTATTATATTGGGGATATGTTTCAGATCTTCAGTCTTGATGACTTTCTGTATATCAAATACTTAACGCCCCACGTAGATATTGTTCAGACGTTGCTAAACAGTGATGCATATCTACGCACCATTTAGTCAGAAATAGCACATTTGGCATGAGATTCTCCTTATGAATGAAATATTTATCCGTTGACAATAAATGATTATATGAGCGCTGTATTTCCAGACGTTCAAACAACAACGGCTTAAACCAAATCCGCAACATTACTTTGAGCGTGTCGATGCGTTGCGCCGCATGCGAGTTAACGACGACGGACGAGTTGTTGTTTGACGTGCGGGTAGAGAAGATTGGCATGTCGGTGCGCCGGCTCGGGAGGATAAATGAATAAACACCCAGAGCATAGTGCGATGGCGCTTATTGTTACCAGACTAGATAGCGTTCATTGTGGCACGCACCGAATTCATGCCATTGACCGCTCTTTGCTCTAATTTCTGTTTAACTTCGACTGATCATGCATTGTTTTCATTAGTCAAAACGAGTAAATGTGTTTTTTTAATTTCTGTGTGTTTTACTTGTCTTATTTTGTCTTTGTTTTTCGTTTTATAGTCACAGGGTATCCCAGGTTGAGCGTGCATTAGAAGTTTCTAGAAACTACAATATATATAGATCTGTCAACGAGATCTATCGATTTAAAATATTTTCAATATGACGGCATTTCCGGAAATAACGAAGTTGACAGCAACTTTCCGGCTTCAAATGGATACCCCTGATTTTATTTAAGACTAATTCTCTGTAAAATTTTATGAATTTGATATCAAACACTCTATACTAACATTAACTGTTTTGAGAAAACAAAATATTTAAAATTTTTGTAGGAAAAACTGTCTGTGAAAAATCGGTATAGCCTAAACGGCAAATTTATTGATTACCACAGCCACTGTGATATAAAGAGAAGATATGTAAGCTATCATTTCAAAATTTAAATTGTTCGTTTGTCGTATAATATTAACCGTAGCTGTGATGGAATTAAGCAATTAAAATATAACCATTTTTTCAAATGGAAACTCTTTACTTCACTAGTGAAAATGTTTTCAATTCGTTACTTTTTGATTATACATGTTCCTATACCTAAAATAAATCGTTTTTAAGTTATTTAAGATTTAGTTTTAAAGCGTATTTTTTTCTTGATTTTATTTAGCTTCTTTTGACATTAAGTGTCAAACCATCAGACAATTTATTTCCTTCTGTCAAAAAACTAATTATGTATTTCAATAAAAAAAGAAAAAAGAAAAGCAGAAAAGTACTTTGCCAGAATGGTTTTGGCAGCCTAGGCAACGCAACTCTCTTCTGAAAAGGAGAGTTTGAGAAGAAAGAAGAAGAATTTCATATATTATAAATACTGCTGGTAAAACTTCATAAAGTGTATTTATAAAAATATATCTAGTATTTTAGTGATAGCTAATGGCAATATGACATGGCCAGATATAATTTTACATCGCGTGACGTTTAAAGTCATGAGGTACTGCTTAAAAAAACAAAAAAATATACCCCTTTAAAACTAAATCTCAAATAACTTAAAAACGAGTTATTTTAGGTATAGGAACATGTATTATCAAAAAGTATCAAATTAAAAAACCTTTTTAGTAGTGAAATAAAAAAAGTGGGTTTCCATTTGAAAAAATTGATTTATGATAATTTATTAATCGCTCAATTTCATGACAGCTACGGCCAATAATATAGGACATTCGAACAATTTAATTTTTGAAATGGATAGCCACATGTCTTCTCTTTATGCCATAGTGGCTGTGATGATCACTAAATTTGTTGTTTAGGTTATAAAACCATTTTTTTGCAGGTATTTTTTTTCCTCCAAAAATTTTAAACATGTTTTTTTCTCAAAACGGTTAGTGTTAGGTATATAGTGTTATATGTTAGGTATAGATTAAATTGTGTGCACAAGGCATAAAAAACTTGCACTTATTGAAGATTATTGCAAGTTGCTATATCAATGTCGATTGTGACTAATCAAAAGGTTTAGTAAAATCACAATGAAATAAAAATTAAAAAAACACGTTACATTTACTCGTTGCACGATAAAAATGACTAATGAAACAATGCATCGATCAGTCCGAAGTTAAACAGAGAAAATTAAACAAAACGGTCCAATAAGCATAATTCAATTATTCTCCCTGTTGTTCATCCCTATAGTCACAATTAACAATAAAATACGCCATCCTTTCACCCTATATATCTCTGCTCTGCCGTTGACGACACAATAAACGACATTTCCCATCCTATCCCCAGGTGGCGCGCCGGTGCAAGTGACGTCTCGTCATATACCTACCCACCTTGTGCGTACGTCGAACATTATTTCATGCATCGATTGCAACGCCCTCTCGTTGCTCGCACGTGCACGAGCGCTACTTTCATTATTTTATGTCAGCCTTTTAATAAAATAATGTTTGGTTTATCTCATCACATCTATGGGAAAAATACAACGTGTGTATCAGTGTTGTTAATTGGCGGATAAATGTCTGATATCGGAAAGTCTATAACTATTTTAAATGTACTATTTGCAATTTTAAAATGGTGCATGGAATGCCATCAAAAGCACCATTGTAATAGAACCTTGTTTGTAACGTCTGAACAATATCTACTACATTAAGGGCGTTAAATGACAGTAAGTGTACAAGAAGTCATCAAAGTTTGAAGATCTGAATGAAACATATCCCCAACAATACCATTATAACCACAACCGTGTCTGTTTATACTTCTTATCAACTTTGCCATTGTACGCAGAACCCTACTGGTTTAACTACTTAATATCTTTTTCAAATGAAGTAGCACTGTGACTCCCTGTATATTATTTCTTTGTTGGATGAAAAATTGAAAAATAAACATTTTTTGTATTTAAAGCTATTTAATATTTTTAGCTGTTTCGTTTAAAAAAAAACAAAAAAAAACTATTTGCGGCCACTTTTTGATTGGCACTTTGTTAGAAGCCCCTATTCATAAATATACATATGTAATAATTACATTTTGATTAACTACATGATGAGCATTGTAATCCTACAGCCGCTAGCCGGTTCTATTAATTCAATGTTTTGAATAAATTAATAGTTTTTTAGAAAAAGTTAAACTTTGTTGTAAAAATAGTGGCTTGGATGTTGAAAACTGTAAATAAGAAACTAAGTATTCCATATATCGAGGTGACATCATTTCTACACATTGTTTCACACTAATTACCCAATTTAAATTCAGATTTTCTTTAAAAATCAGGGGTGGTAACTAATAGCGATCGGTAGCGATGAAGAATACTGACCTGGGCCGTAGAAACTAACGTCAAGCGACAGTATTCACTATTTAGTTCCATCCCAGGCTCGTTATAGTAGTAAGTTAGTTGAACAATTTTTTTTATAATACTTTCATTTTAATTTGATCAGATACATACATATATTAGGTGCAATATCTAACCAAACAATTCTATAAGTAGGCTATGAAAAATACATTTTCACATTGAGTATCATGCAAATAAGTCCCCAGCATGTACAAATATCAAATTTATTATGCTATCTCCATAAATATGGAAGTTATTTTATACTTTGCATCACTTTTTGCCTAATTTAACAACTAAATTTATTTTTCTTTAAAAACTATTAACAGATTCAATAAATTTATCTGAATATAACTGCTAGGTAAATATTTGAGTAGAATATAGTAGAATGAGTGGGCGGGGGGGGGTAATCACTGCTTCCTTACAGATTATTTTGTCCCCCTTCCTTGAGTCATATACACATCATTCAGTCTATAACCACAAACTAAATTAAGGTTAGTCTGTGCTATAACCTATCATACATGTAGAGAGGACAGGGCATTTCCCATCCTCCTCTGACAACAGATGTTCTTCCTCCGAGGGTATATACCCTTCATGGTTGGGGTTTTGCCCCACGTGCCCTTCACAGTCCCTGGTACAGGCTAAGATTGTCTCCATTGGGCCTGATGAATAAAGAGAAGCAATTGCTTTTTCTATAGAACTATCTTTGTTGGTTGTTTACAAATTGTATAAGTCTATTTCAAGAAATTTAAGTAAAAACATTTGCTTAACTTTTATTCACAAGACCCTCTCCACCTCTTTAACTTGGTCTCTTCTTAGACCTGATACCGGTGTTGTCTCGAATCTATAATAGAGAATATATATCTCTTTCTCTATTGCCTCCTTGGATTTGAGGTCAATTCCTATTGTGAGGACTTGACCTATTTAGCCATGACCCTCCTATCTCGAGTTGATGATTCGCCAACTCGATGTCCTTACATTGGAGTTTTGAGCCTGGATAAGACTCAGCAGGTAGGTGGTGTCTTTCCCCTTGCTCCTCCTCAGAAAGACCGTGATGGTCGCTCCTTTTGAGATGTTTTCTCCCTTTACTGCAACCAGTCCCGGCCTTAGCCCAATCTTAAGCTTAGGTGCCGTTTCCACCAACCAATCTGCCGATACTTCAATCTTCGCTACTACTTCCTCCAGTATCGCCTTCTAGAGCCGATTGCTGGTCGGTGGTCAGTGCAACCTCTGCACTGAAAAAAAGGATCTCTCAGTCGAAATGAATATGACTTTGACCCAAAAGATTGACGCTTTTCAATAGGGCCAAGAACGACGTTTCTTTACCCAAAGCATTAACTATCTTTTCATAAGTTTTAAAAAATTACTTTAGAGAATAGAATAATCTATCTGTCCAAAGTATTTCACTCTTGACCCAAAATGAATATACAAAGAACTTCTTGCTACAAGAACAATAGTCTCTTTGATTCATGCAAAAATTCTTGATTGAAAAGGAACATTTCTTGATTAAAGAGACACTTTTCTTAAACTAATAGCGAATACTTTTGACTCAACTAAAATTTATTTTGATCTAAGAGAAGTCTATACATCATATACATGGATGTAGAATGTAGAATGTTTAGAAAGGGAGTTAATCACCGCGACCTTATAGATCTATTGTGTGTTCCCCTTTCTTGAGTTATAACGAGTTATAACTCATCGCACAATCTCAGGGCTTTAAGAAAGCCAGTATCTGAGACAGCTCCATATACAAATTTGTATTTGTACATAAATTATATTGATAAATATAATCATAAATGCGGGAAGTTTCACAAAGCTTGAAAGTAAAAAATAGTTCTTTTTTATATTTTTTGGTATGTGGTGTCTTGTTTTTGTTTGTTTTGTATTAACACATACCGTTTTTTATTAAATAAAATAACTCGATTACATTTTTTCAGTTTTGTACAGTTTTTTTCACAATATTTTGAAGTTACTTGTCAGTCAAATTTTAAATACATATATTAATTTCCTGCTATGCGTTCCAGTTGTACCAACTTTTTTCTTTGTAAAATAAAATAAACTACTTTGAAATTAAAATAACAGACACATCTATCACTATCTGACTATAGTGATTTTATTTTTTGAGGACAAATGGCTTGTTGGCTGCTAAAGGGTTTATGCTCAAAGATATCCAAATAGGAATTTTTTTGACAATCGTTCCTTTGAAAAACTAACTCTTATTTCGCTGAGCTTGTGGTATATGAAAACCCTATTAGGCAGAAACCTGTCGTTGGAAGTGAAGAAAATGAATTGGTCTTAATTGTTATAGAAAATCCAATTTAACTACAAGTCATCGTAATATACATCAAAAAGGCCTACTTCTATATTTTTCTTGATAAAATTATAAATAATACTTACTCTAAACTATTGTAGGTAAATTAAATAAAAGTAAACTGATATAAATTTAAATAAGATCCATAAACTATTGTCGATTTTGAAAATAGCTACTAACTGTCACTAGCAAATTGCAATGGCGACACCAGCCATCTTGATTGCCATTTTATTGAAAAATCACCTTTTATTAGAAATCTGAGCCAGATAGGTATAGGAAACGCTAATATAGTTTGAAAGAGCATTTAAATCTGCTTCGATTTATTTTAAAAAAATACATAGTGTTGTATTTGAAATAACGAAGATTTTATGTAAAATAAATATTTAAAATAGACCAGCAATTTTTGATACCCCTGTATACATTTAAGGAAGCAATCAATTTTTTTAATAAAGTTTATTTCTCTGGCTTCTAAGTCAGCACAAGAATTAAATCTGAAAAGTAATGTACAGGGTGTTGACAATTTTTTTATTATAACATGCCATATTTAAATATCTATAAATATCTCAAAAACCAAAGCATTTAAATATATTAAACCCTTATAATAAATGCCTTATTTTATGCCCAAGAATCCAAAAATTAAATAAAATACCGGGTGTTCCATAAGAAAAAATATAATTTTGATATAGATATTAGTTCTGATGCACCCTGTACATTTGAAAATAATTTTAAATTATGCACATTACCCCTCTACATATACCTACATAAAAATGTGTGTTACATCTTTCCGTTTTCGTATAATCAACCGAGGCGGATGAGGTGCGCCACCCTGTATTTTTACTTGTTTTTGAAAAATAACAACTTTGAAATAAATTAAACCAAAAACTGGTAAATAAAAAACAAAGAAAATACGATCAAAATTAAAAGGTAATAATTTGGCGTGATCTGTAAGAGTTTTTGAAATGACGTTTTAATTTTAAAATTATGAAGACGTAGGCTTTAAAAGAGATAAAAGATCGGACCAGATAACTTAATTTGAATATAAATTTTCCGGGTATTCTGAAACTCAATAAATTGAACAAACTGTAGCTTGGTTGATTTAGGCTTTGTTGATTTATAGAAAATAAAATTGAAAAGTAATTAGATCAAATATTCTTAAAGATCGTATCTAATTTATTTTAGTATGTTTATTAAAAGTGTTACTACAATAATATTTTTATGATGCTTATCATAATTTTGTTTTAATATAATAAAAAATATAACCTACGTTTATAAGTACATATACCCAATTCTTTTTATGTAATTTCATATTAGTTTCTAGCATTCTTTTGGTATTGTGGTCACAGTCTATTCATACCCAGCCTACCGACCAATCATTTGCATGAATATCTCCGTACCTTCCTAGATATTCGTTTAACTTTTGTATTAAGTCGAATTCTGAGCTCCATAGAAGCTTCGTTTAAAAAAATCGAACAAAAAATATTAGCAACTAATAACTAATAAGCTGTCATTGAGATTATTTCGTCTTAATCGCATTTTTTAAATAGTTTCTAATAAATTAATAATTTTTTAATTTTTAAAAGATTTTGTGTAGCAGAATGTCGTTCAAAAAGTATTATTGGAAGCATATTTTTACTTCTATCATCTTAATTATATTAAAATCAAAACTTGATGACAACTCAAATTGACAATATTATTTATTTACAAAATAAATACCAGATAATTTATATTTATTAAAAGTTAACAGTATTCTTAAATTTTTATTTTTATCTTTTCAGATCCGTGTTTGTCCCACTACTGTCCTAGTGGAAGAGAATGTGTAGTTCGTGACGACAGACCCGAATGCGCATGTTCAAAAAATGCGTACCGCGCAGACCAGTCTGCGCATCGGACGGTACAGTGTATCTAAGCCATTGTCATATGCACAGTACAGCTTGTAGCACAAAACAGAGGCTCACACAAATGCCATCTAATTTCTGTACCAAACTCGGCAATGATGGTAAGAGTTAGACTTATTAATAGAACATTATAATAAGTAATTTAATATAATTTATCTTATATTTGATTACTATAGATGCGATAAAAAACTTATAGAAACAGTAGTAGAGATTGTAATAGTTTGGTTGGCAATAAGTTTAAGAAATTCGATATACAGGGTGAGTCTTAAATAAGTGCAAATATTTTCAGGGTTGGTAGATCTCAATAAAAGAAACATATTTTCTCTTCACTGTTTTTCAAATAAGTCCAAAATAACCGAAATGTTTTTACTTTGAAAATTTCTAAAAATTGATTTTTTTGCTTAAATTTTGAGAACCACTGAATCCTTTCTGTTTTATTCTGGTAAATTTAATTTACTACCTATTGCCATATTATCAGGAAATTATGTTTTTAACTAAAAACTAAAAAAAATATTTTTTCTAAAAATTCCAGATTTTCAAAAAAATTCGAGAAAAACCTCATAATCATGTTTCTGAGTTCAAAATATACTACCACTAAAAAAATATTTGCACTTTTAAGACTCACTCTGTATATTGGCTGTTCTCACTAGCGTCAAAACAAACCAAAAATTATTTTTATTATTTTGTTAATAAAACGCATATTAAGATATCATAAACTAACTTTATTTCTAAAAAATGTTTGTAAGAAGCTACCGAATATACAATAAAATACATTTGAAAGTAGTAGTAAGAAGTTTCAAATATTTTTATGAATTTAAAAGTCAAAATATATCTTTATCCTATTGTTCCGTCTTTGTTTGCTGCTTCCTAGCTAACAGTATTTTCAAATCGCCTAAATATACGTTTCTATTATTTAATAAATAATTAAACTGTGTTTTAAATGTTACTTCTCCGATTTCGTTAAATTTTCAATATTGTTTTAAAATGCCGGGATGGAAATAAGCTGTTATTATGTAAATATTTATTTTCTATATTGAGCACTATAGTTTTATTAGAAAAAGTAATTTTTTTATTGAAACATATGTCAACTCTACAAATAAAGTAGAAAACTATAAACACACTAAACCTAAAATTTTCTAACACAGTTTCTCCAACTATTGCTCCGTATTGTCATAACTTTTGTTTTGAAAAATTCATGAAAAAATAGTAAATCTATCGAGGAATGCCAGTTACCTTATGACAAAAACAAAAGGCAAAAAGTATCAAACCCATATTTTATAGTTCGGTAGAAAACGAACAGTCGCTGGTTCTATTAGATCTACGTCTAAAATGAAAGATAAATTTATTTACGCGCTTGTAACCAGAGCGAATCGATCCAATACGGTCGAACAGCAAAACCGCAAAAAAAATGTTATTTCGGTTACATAATGTATTTGATTGTGATGCGCCATTCTCCGTTAATTTATCAAAATCCTTGAAAGGAGTAAATCAACATTGTTCGGTAATTTTAAACGCAATTTTAGTTATAAATTTAGTTGCTTTATCAGTTTAGTGTATAAGTTTTAGAACGTTGGTAGTAATTGAACCAATTGTGCCAATCACTATACCTAAAATTCTCTAACACAGTATGGCATACTATTGCTCTGTATTATTACTGTCATTTTGAAAAAAACATAGAGAAATAGTAAATCTATAGAGAAATGCCAGTTACCTTAAGTTAAAAATAAAAGGCAAAAAGTATCAAACCCATATTTTATAGTTCGGTAGAAATCGAACCAGTCGCTGGTTCCATTAGATTTACGTCTAAAATGAAAGATAAATTTATTTTCTGGCAGTCGCTTGTAACCAGAACGAATCGATTCACTACGGTCGAAAGGCAAAACCGCAAACAAAATGTTATCTCGGTAACATAATTTATTCGATTGGGATGCGCTGTTCTCCGTTAATTTATTAAAATCCTTGAAAGGAGTAAATCAACATTGATCGGTAATTTTAAACGCAATTTTAGTTATAAATCCAGTTGCGTTTGTCAGTTTAGTGTATTGTCGTGTATTGTCGTATTAACATGCATTAGGAATATGTAACTTTTAAAACGTTAGTTCTAATTGAACCAATTGTACAAATCACTAAACCTAAAATCCTCTAAAACAGTATCGCCGACTATTGCTCTGTATTATAACTGATGTTTTGAAAAAACATAGAAAAATAGTAAATCTATAGAGACATGCCAGTTACCTTATGTTAAAAATAAAAGGCAAAAAGTATCAAACCCATATTTTATGGTTCGGTAGAAATCGAACAGTCGTTGGTTCCATTAGATCTACGTCTAAAATGAAAGATAAATTTATTTTCTGGCAGTCGCTTGTAACCAGAACGAATCGATCCAATACGGTCGAACGGCAAAACCGCAAACAAAATGTTTTTTCGGTTACATAATTTATTCGATTGTGATGAGCCGTTCTCCGTTAATTTATTAAAATCCGTGAAAGGAGTATATCAACATTGATCGGTAGTTTTAAACACAATTTTAGTTATAAATCTAGTTGCGTTTTTCAGTTTATTATATTAGTTTTAAAATGTTTGTACAATTGAAGTTATATTGATATGCTACAGTGCGATAAACCATGATTAGTTGGCAATAATATGTTAGAGGATTTTAGGATTAGTGATTGATATAGATGCTTAAACAACTTATCGGTCAAACGATTTTAGTAAAATACGTCAATTTGTTTTTTGGCTTTTTTAGCTTTATGAAACTTTACATGTTTTAACTTGTTATTTGTGGAATCGGCATAAAAAAATTGTGTGTGCACTATGTGCGTATATTTGAAGTGAAACTTCTTACTTCCGTCTGTCTGCCTGTCCATCTGTTCGTCTGAGAACTCAATTCGAGTACCTCTATCCACGTACCGAGTTTGGTTCCAATCGACCCATAATTAAGAAAAATTCTGATGATTCCATCCATTTAGAGGCATCGGTTCGAAACTTCGAGGGTGTCTTCCAGTAGCCCGTCACCAATCGTTCCGAAATCGACCCACATTTTTCTTCAATATCAAATCCTTAGTCCTACCGTGATGGAGATATAAACGAAATGTCGTATCCAATTTTACAGGGTAGGACCCTGTGCACCGTCGCTTACATAGCCTACCCACCAAATTTGGTCGCGATTAGTCAACAAGAAATTTCATTTAAATCGCACTACGAGTATATTTTGATTTCATTTATTGATGATGGATTTTTGTAGTATACGAAACGTCGTCAAAATATCATGAAAGGTTACGTTCTACATGAGTTTCATCCCCCTAGCTCACATAAGGCCCGAGTTACGACGCTCCAAGAAAAAAAAACAACGTTACCACTTTTCCTTCGCATCTTGTGTGTCACGGCCGTCCTGGTATAACCAAATAGCACCGTTAAAAAATATAAATATTTGATTCTGGTTCTTCAAAATAAATGTATTTTATTCTCAACTATTTCTTCAACATGTTTTCCAACGGACGTATTTGTTTTATTTTCAATTTAAGTTTAAAATTGATGCAGTTTCAACATTATAAAAGATGTTGACAACATGCAAATGACAAGATGACAACATGCAAATGAAAATAATTTCAAATGTTTGCAAGTATGAAATTTTATAACATATATGAATTCTTTGCCTACATTTGAGTACATATTTATACTGTAGCTTGAGCCTGATAAATGATCTCCGGTAGACCTTAGAAATGTGAAACGGAATACATATTATAATTATAAAGCAATATTACCATACAAGAGTAAACTGCATACGATTATTATTTATGCTTCGATAAATATCAAAAAAGCTTCTGTAAAAAATTATATAGAGTGTTTCAAAAAACATGTGCCATCTCTCTTTTTCATATCATAATAGGTGCGATTCCGCTTTGTTTCGTAGCTACAGGGTCTTAATGTCCTAATATTTTTTCGATTTATTATAATTTTCTTCCAAGTACTTTTACCGGTTTGAATGAAATTTTGAGGGTAGAAGTTACTATAAATGCAACATATTTTAAAGCTAAGAAAGTGTCGACAAATTCACCAGTGGCGTGGATATGGGTTATCACTGGAATAATTTTCTAAAAAAAAGCATGTACGCCACTGACTTTTTTCTCCTGTTAGCGAAATAGTGCATGCAGTTTAATGCCAATTGAAAGTCTCTAAATATTTTGTCGATTTCGGCCTCCTTGATGAGACAAACGCAATTTTATTAATTTGTCTTGACCCGAGTCTAATAGCAACCTTTAAAAAAATTAAATATCATTAACTTGCGACAGTTTTAAATAAGTACTCATTGATTCCTCATCAAAAAAATGAAAAAAAGTTCCTGTAAACATTGGTATGGATATGCATAGTTTTAGAGTTACAAGATGTTAAAATTTTTTAAAATTAGTTTTTATTGTAATTATTATTTTAAATGCCATTATTTTTCTATTTGAAATTGCTCTAGGTTGGACTAATAGTAATAATATTTAATAAGAAATTAAGTAAAATATATAATTTATTAATTTTATTTTTATTTTAATTGTGATTAATAAAATTGCGTTTATCTCATCAAGGAGGTCAAATTCAACAAAATATCAAAAGATAACTTTTTATTGGCATTAAACGACCTACAAAATTTTGATATAAAAAAGTCAGTGGCGCACTTTTTTTAAATATTCCAGTGATAACCCATATGCACGTCCCTGATTAATTTACATTTTTTAACGCTTTTTCAGCATTAAAATATGTAGCACTTATAGTAACTTTTACCCTCAAGATTTCATTCGAATCACTAAGATTACTTGGAAGAAAATTATAATAAGTCGAAAGATTATTAAGATTTAAACACCCTCTATCGAAAGATGCGTACAACTTATCTTAGATAGGAACTATCGGAAACAAGAAATAGCCATCTTGTCTGATAGTCAAGCAGCGTTAAAAGCGATCAACTCAGTATCAATCAATTCGAAATTGGTCAAAAAATGCATAGAGAAGCTGAATAAATTAGGCAAAGAAAACAAAGTCCTCCTACCCTGGGTGCCTGCTCATCAAGGGATAGAAGGCAATGAAAAAGCAAATAATCTAGCTAGGAAAGGAGCGCCGAAAGGAGCCACTAACTGGACCAGAACCGTTCTGCTTTCCAAGTGGTAACCAACTCAAGGCGGAACTCAAGAACTTGGAAGATTCCATCCGCAACCTGGAATGGAAATTTTGCAACGGTCTAAGACACTCGAAGAAGTTTCTGAGGGCTTATGATCAAGAAAAATCACAGATCTTCCTGGGTTTAAGTAAGAACAATCTTCGGATTGTCACGGGGTTTTTAACAGGACACTGTCTCCTCAATGAACACCTCAGTAGATTGAAATTAAGAAGAAACGGCAAATGCAGATTCTGTGGGGAAGATGGGGAAACACCAGTACACCTCATCACTGAGTGCGCCGAGACGACAACCATTCGTACCATGAATTTTGGTACGACTGATATTGGAGATGGAGAACTACCCTCTATAAAACCGTCCCAGATACTGGCTTTTGTCAAAGCCCTGGGACTGTATGATGAGTTATGACTCAAGAAAGGGGGACACAATGGATCTGTAAGGTCGCAGTGATTAACCCCCCTCCCACTCATTCTAATTCTAATTCTAACACCCTCTAGCTACGAAACAAAGCAGAATCGGACCTATGTTGATATAAAAAATAAATCTTATTTTTACTTGAGGAATCTCCCCACCAGAAAAGGCACATGTTTTTTGAAACACACTGTATATAGCATATTTACTAAAAACTACATAATTCAAAGTTTGCTCAGTTATACCGGGTGCGTCTCAAAAGTGACTCACCCCTATAACTTTCTTTATTTTTTCAGTTAAAAAAACGAGATTTGGTATTATTTACATTAATAATACCAAATAATACTTTAATATGATATATTAAAAAATTATTTATAAAAATACATTAATATGATATAAATTAGGGATTGATTGATGCATTCAATTGTTTTCGGTCTACTACAACTTTTAACAAACAACTTTTTATTTTTAAATGGTACCCTCGGTATTTTTTTTTACTATTTTCGATAAAAAATAACACTCTGAATAAAATGAAATATAATATGTCAACTTTTGACATTTTCGCATATGGTTTATTTGAAATTATAACATACGATTCATAACGAAAATTTGACTCAAAATACTAAGTGTGTGGTATCAAATTATTCGTAAAAAATGCATTTTTCGAATATGTTAATGAGCCACCCTCGTTCCAATTGAAAAAATTGAGATATAATTAAAAATACAATTTGGGAATCTTTTAACCGGCCAGGACAAGACACTAAAAACCTTAAACGATCAAATATATTTTTCCAAGGCTTCTTGATTAAGAATTAGTGTTTTTTACATATCCATGGCGCTCTAGATTGAAATTTAAAATACGTTTTTTTATTAAGCGAAAATGTCAAAAATTGACATATATGTCATTATATAGGTATGTCATTATATTCAGAATTTCATATTCTATCGAATAAAGAAAAAAAAACCTATATTGGTGCCATTTAAAAATCAAAAGTTGTAGTAATTTCTGGTGAAACAGAAAGTGACTAACAACAATTGAATACGTCAATCAATCCTAATTTATGTCATATACTAACATACCAAATCTCATTTTTTATCTGAAAAAACAAAAAAAGTTATAGCGGTGAGCCACTTTTGAGGCGCACCCGGTAGAGTATACATATTAAGTTTCAATTGTTGTTTGTCATTTAAATTCAAAATTAAATATCTGTGTATTATAATAATTTATTTAATAAAGAAATGTGCATCGTAACCAACTATATTATGTTATTTTTACAGAACGAAACTGGACGAAGAAAAAAAGTATTCTGTCGAGCTACAAACAAAAAAACAATTCCTTAGCTACTCCAGAAAATGTTCAGGTAATAAAAATTTATGAGCTTTAAAAAGTATTACTGTTATGCATTTTCAATTTCAGTCCGTCCTGGTGCTTCCTAGTTTAAAACCGGGAGACCTAACCAATTTACTAAATGAAATTGAAGATCATTACTATGGACGCGACGAATGTTCTATGCAGGAGTACGAAGTTATGAAGGTAAGTTACGTTTCTGGGTTTTATCTTTCTAGCGAATATCGTAGTTTAGTTAGAAATAGTTTTTTTTTACTTTTTACTCAAATTCTTACTCAATTTTTTTTAAATTTACTTAAAAATTAAAAATAATAAATATAAACAGTCAGACAGAGCAGTATGGGGAGACAAGGCATCAGCGCTACCTCAAACGCGCTGTCAAAAAATTTCGTCACTCAAAGTGATTTCTGAAGGCTGAAACTTTGCAAGGTAATAGCAAAAACAATATATTTATTAATAAAAACAGTCAGACTCGTCGATAATAGAACCTCATCAGTCAGCAGCTGATGAAAGTGAGGATAGTGACAGCTCACATTGCATTCGAGTGTTATTTACAAATTTTCAGCCTTCAGAAAACAGTTTGGAGGTATTAATTAAGATTACACGTTTACGCGCTTCTCAGCGCCAGGTAGAGATGTGTACTTTGTGAACGAACTAGTTCTAATGAACTATTCCGACCTCGGAACGAACGGAACCAGTTCCCGGTTTCTCAAAGGGTCCTCAGAAAGGTCTTGAGGACCGATATATAATAATATGCAACAGCGGTGTATCGGCCAGCGCGATCGTATCTCGATGCTAGACGTGAGGGGGGAGTGCCAGCCGTATGTGATCGGTCCCGGACTGAGAGGAACTAGAGGAACTAAATAAAAGGCTAGTTTACGTACGGATCGACAAGCGCAATCGTAGCCCAATACTGGGTGGGGAGTGCCAGTTGTATGTTACCGGTCCCGGACCCTCGGAACGAACGAAACCAGTTCCCGGTTTCTCAAAGAGTCCTCAGAAAAGGTCCTGAGGACCGATATATAATAATATGCAACAGCGGTGTATCGGCCAGCGCGATCGTAGCTCGATGCTAGACGGGAGGGGGGAGTGCCAGCCGTATGTGATCGGTCCCGGACTGAGAGGAACTAGAGGAACTAAATAAAAGGCTAGTTTACGTACGGATCGACAAGCGCAATCGTAGCCCAATGCTGGGTGGGGAGTGCCAGTGGTATGTTACCGGTCCCGGACCGAAAGGACAGAGGAACTAGTTAAAAGACTAGTTCACGGACTTGTTCTTATTTTATGTGAATGTTTCACTTTAGGTCTCTAAGGTTAAGAAACATCTTATAAAACGAAGTAGATATTCTGACTTTTTAGACAAAAACAAAAAGCTTGAAGTGAGGAGAAATGTAACTTTTCGTAAAATAAGTGAGAAAACTTTACCTTCATACTTATTATTTAGCTTCACCTACACATATGCCAATATTAAATATTTTATTATTTGCTCCAATTGATTTGTGATATAGTTTTTTAAACTCTGATTTAAGTTTCTTTTTTAATTTTTTGTTTTTATCTGCTTAAAACTTAACTATATGTTTTTAACATACGCAATTATTACACGTCTCGTTATATTTCGTACATTATACAAATACAAAAATTATACAGATCCTACTGTGAATAGTTCTGACATATAACGAAACCTATGAGCAAGTAACCCAAGTAGCAAATTTTATTTTATAAAGGCTGTATAAACAGCTATGTGATCATTTTTATAGGATACCTCAATTCGTATAACGTGCTATAAGACCGTAATATGATAGCTTTACAACCAAAAAAGGCCCATTTTTATACAACCGTTTAGTAGTATAGAAGTTCTATAAAAAGGGTGTACAACTCTTATGCAACTATTTTACACAGCGTTATATAACTATTATAAAACTAGTTTTATTGTGTATTACGTGCTCACATCTAAGAAACAGAACAATAAAAACATTTGATCAATTCTATAAGCTCTAAAATTAAATATTAAGTGCCTTACGACCTCACCTGAACATTAAGTTATTACTGTATCGAGTTTGAGGTCGCGGAGTGTAACACAAAAGAGAATTTAAGCCATTAATTAAATATCATTTAACGCGACTACCTCGACTTTAACTTGTTATCGCATAATTTAAACTTTATGACAACGATCGTAATTTATAAATCATTGTATTTTGGCGTTAATTTATGGGCCATTGTTATCGGTACTTCGCTTTGCGCAGATTAGAAGTTTTGCATTTATATCAATCTCACATTATTTTCGTTAATTGTAAGTCTTGGAAATTTATTGACACAGTACAAGAAATTTAAAGCAAAATTTTATTTATTTTACCATTATTTTATTTTATTATGTGTATTATTTTATTATATTATATGTGCTTATCTTAAGGTACGTTCTAATAAATTTAATAATATCAAAAAAGGAGCAGAAAAACACACTCAGATACAAAAAATGCAACGAAAATTTTTTTGTCAAGTTTAAAGTGTTATATTTTTTTACTTTTAGCCCTATTTTCATGAATTTTTTAGTAAACTCTATATAAATATATCAACTTTAATTCATGAACTCGTTTTTTTTACCCAAGTAGCATTTTCACGACTTGCGACCACATGTTTACTAAAAACAACGTTTTATTAGTTACAAAAAATAGTTAGCTCCCTACCTTGGGTATTAAAATAAATTTAAACGTTTTTATAACGTTGTGCCGATGTGGCACTAGTACTACAGCAAAATAGAAGCTTCTGCGACGTCGAATAAACGTTGTCTTGTAACCTTTTTTGCTTAAGTGATCTTTAGGTGATTCGGACAACGTAGTTACAACGTTGGACAATATAGAGTTTTCCGACGTCTGTTTCAGGACCTATTCCAACGTTATGCAAACGTCGTCTGTTTTACTAATTCCAACGTTGTTGAAATTTCTTTATTCTTACGTTGGTAGGACGTCGAGTCAATACCTTTTTGCAACTGTATTGAACCATAAGCTTAAATCTTAAATTTTCACTTCATTGTTCTGTTCAGTCAGACAGTTCAGTGCTGTTTTTGTTTTTATAAAAAAAAACTTAATTAAAATGGGACATAAGAAAGGTACATATAAAATTAAATTTAAATATATATCGACATATATTACCGATAGTTTATCCACTCCCTCGTTTATTTAGATTATAGAGGGCGGCACAAGCTAGATTCTAGGATGACTAAATTAGGCAATCTTGCGACTAGTATACTACCTGTTAAGGCCGAACTGCGACTTTATTAGTCCAGTATGCGACTACTCGAACTACTCCATCTTAATCTCCAAAACAACAAAGTGAAAACCGCCATGTTGTTAAATAAGAAAATATTTCGTTCCTAAAATAGCAATTCCTGCTTTTTGAATCCATTAACTTGAAATATTTGACCCTAAAAAACACGCGGAAACAATTTTTTCGACTGCGAATAAATTATTTTCATTTTACTAAAAAAAAATTCAAGAAAATTTTTAAAACTTCTTTAATTTTAAGGCCCATTAGTATTTTTCAAAGTAGAAACAATACATTTATCAATAAAGTTGTTGGCGTTTAACTTTTTTGCCTTGGGTATCGAGTTACAGAGTCGGTTAAAGCGTTTCACTAATTATGATCTTCAAACATCCTCCACACTTAAATACTTTTCTTTTGTTTTCCTTCACTGCCATCTGACATATGTCTCTAACTAAATCGTAAAAATAATATTTTTACTATAATTATCCCAATTTAATATAAAACGCGACTTAGACGCCATATTAGTTTTGTATTTCTGTGAATTAGGATTTTAAACAACGTTGCAGTTTGTACTAAATTAGGCTTCTAGCCAACGTCGGTATCCAACGTCGTTTCGACCCAAAAATTA
The DNA here is from genome assembly GCF_002938485.1 of Sitophilus oryzae. Classification (NCBI taxonomy): domain Eukaryota; kingdom Metazoa; phylum Arthropoda; class Insecta; order Coleoptera; family Curculionidae; genus Sitophilus; species Sitophilus oryzae. The sequence continues at coordinate 29,720 of NW_022146906.1, read as the reverse complement.
TTCTCCAAACTAGTGCAGACTAGGGTTGGCACGAGGTTGTGCCGACGTTGCGCCCCGACGTTTGGTCGCGTGACACAACGTTGTCCCGACGTCCAAATGCTGCTTGGGTATATAACTACAGTACGTCTGTCCGTTCTGTAGCTACAGGGTATCCGTGAGAGGGGAAACGATATTCTCTCCATGTTTTTCGTAAAAAATTAGACGACGCGTTCCATCAATAAAAATTCGACAAATTTGCAAGTAGCCAATAAAATGAGTGGGCGGAGCGATTTGCGGTGACGTACTCGTCAAGTCGACGTATAAAATATATTGTTGTTTATTTAAATGTTTTTTGTCCGCATTCCTTTCATAGACACAGATCCAGCAGACGAACTGTATAAACTTTAGTATTTGGCTTATTATACAAAGTTAATTGAAGGGTTCTTTTTTACCTTAACTTTAAAACACCTTGTGCAATATTTTTTCTAAAACATTATTTTTCAATCAGAGCCATATCTTCTGAGCACTTTACTTTTTGGCTCATGTCAACACATGCCTTGGTTACTTTTTAAGAGCGAAATGAACTTGCCACCAACAATTTGCAATTTTTTCAACTATCATTATGATGCTATTTTTTAATATCACAAGGTGGCTTTGGTGACTATTTTCGTAATGTCATATCGAAACTGATTAGATAAGGCTTGGTTTTAATAAATATTAGTAACACTAACAGAACTAAGGATATTTAAAAAAGTAACCCTGTAGTATACAGGGTTGTTCACCACATACGACACGGAGTATTGTAGCTAAACGATTAGATTTTTACAAATTGTAAGTTTTGGGTTCGTTGAAGGACTATTAAAGCTACAATTTAAAAATATTTTTACAAGATACAGAGTGTCCCAAATAAGTAAAAAATATTATAGTTGTATTTTTTAAATAGAACAGCCTGTATATTATTCTGTTTTTGGATTCTACGATTGAAATAAAGGTAAATTTGATTAAGGTTTATCACACTTAAAACCTTACCGTTTTTGAAATATTTTCAATTTTATGAAATTGCAGAAAAATTTAAGAACTTTATTTCTCCAAGGGTATAAAAGTTTTTAATACTAAACATTTACTGAAGATTATTTATTGGTCATATATTGTGTTGCAATAATAAAAATTTTACGACCTAATACAGAGTGTCCAAAATTTTTTATTAAATAACTACTAGCTTTAAACGGCAATAACTTGTTTAATTTAAATAGAACCCCCTATATATTTTATGTGAATCAGATACATAATGTAATTTTCTATCAAATTGTATTGTTCCATTTTTTACCCATCTCTTCAAGTTTTCATAGAAAATGCATTTTCTTATAGTTTAGACCTCATTTATCACTATACCCATGGAATATTGACATTTTAGCTTATTTTTAAAGATGTAACAAATTTTCAAAGGGTACATATACTAATATTGTTGATATAGTTCGCCTTATTAATTAAAAAATAAAAAAAAAACTGTTTAAATATGTTTTGTTAAAGAGGACCAATTAATATGATCCCAGTATTCAAACTACATTAATTGACTGTTTACGTTTGTAGTAATAATTGTTCCAAATACTAAAACTGAATTTTGTGTGTGTATTACAGTGTGGTAAAAAGTAACACCTTATAAATTTTATTTCATTTATTGACGAATGCTTATTTATAAAAACAGAGACATTCATTTTCATAACTTATTATTATATTGATTTCTGAGCCAAATCCACATTTATTTAGAATAATTTATTAATTAAAACAATTTAAAAGTATGTAGTTAACTAATTTTTGATGTTTTTGGTAGGAAATAATGGTGGTATATTTAATTGGTATACGCTTTTACAAAGATTTAAATAGTTTTTTTGTATGCCAATGGGCATGCAATATTAACCAACTGTACATTTTTTACATATTATGGTGCTATAAAAAAATGAAATGTCAATATTCCATGGGTATAGTGATAAATGAGGTCTAAATTATAACAAAATGCAATTTCTACGAAAACTTGAAGAGATGGGTAAAAAATGGTATAATACAATTTGATAGACAATTACATTGTGCATCTGATTCACGTAAAATATATAGGGTGTTCCATTTAAATGAAACAAGTTATTGCCGTTTAAAGCTAGTAATTATTTAATATAAATTTTTGGACACTCTGTATAAGGTAGTAAAATTTTTATTATTGCAACACAATATCTGATCAATAAATAATCTTCAGTAAATATTTAGTATTAAAAACTTTGATATCCTAGGAGAAATAAAGCCTTAAAATGTTTACTGCAATTTCATAAAATTGAAAATATTTCAAAAACGGTAAGGTTTAAGTGTGATAAACCTTAATAAAATTTACCTTTATTTCAATCGTAGAATCCAAAAATAGAATAATATACAGGGTGTTCCGTTTAAAAAAATACAACTATAATATTTTTTACTTATTTGGGACACTCTGTATCTTGTAAAAATATTTTTAAATTGTAGCTCTAATAGACTTTCAACAAACCCAAAACTTACAATTTGTAAAAATCTAATCGTGTAGCTACAATACTCCGTGTCGTATGTGGTGAACAACCCTGTATTAGGGAAACTTAACTCTTTACCGCGGTTCGTAAATCTTGGAAGCTATTGTATCGGGACTTTTAAATATTCCTTTAGCTAATTTACGTGAAATATACTTTCAGCAAGATGGGGCTCCTCCTCACAACTTAACTTACAACAAAAATATTAGAAATTTGTTAAATTTTATTATTTCTCAAATCAATGAATTGAAACCAATGGACCCATATGATGGCCTCCCTTATTCCCGGACTTGTCCGTTCTCGATTTCTGATCTTGGGGATTTTTGAAATATGAAATATATCGTGGCAACTAACACAATGTCGAACACCTGGAAAATGCTTTAATAATGCAAGCTTTTAGATATTTGTAAACCTATCCCGTTATAATAAATTCCGTTATAACAAAAGAAAAATATATTCAGAGATTCAGGGGTAACAGTTCAAAAGTAAAATATATCAATTCCAAATAAAATTTTAATATTTGTATGACTGTTTTAGTAAATACCATTTTGATTTTTTGTTATTTATCAAGGCCTACTAATAAGAAAATGATATATTTTAAATATTGCAGTAAATAGTGAAAATACATATTGAGTGATATATATTTTTGAGAAGCTCATAGCAAGGCGGATCATATGATTTATAAAAATACAAGGTGTTCCGTTTGAAAAAACGTTACTTTAGTTCATATCTGCAAACCTATTTTTTTCGTAGAAAAACAGACTACGTCACTGCATTCTACGTAAAAAGTTCTAAAAGAATCAGTTTTCACCTTCTCCATATCATCCATAATAACAGAGAGGTTGTCCCAAATTACAAAATTTTCTGTAGCTACAAAAGACCCTGTAGCTCAGAAACGAAGAGGGCTATGAAAATTTTGTTGACAGCATCTTCCGTTTGACAAAAAAGTGGGACAGGTTTGTGGAAACCGCATCCTCCTATCTTTACTAATAACGGAGATACCATATGATTTCTGATTTCAACCAAAATGGGGCACCCTGTACAAACAAACAAAAAACTTGTGAAACAAACTCTAAGCCCACAGCCACACAGAAAGCGTTTTTAGCGTTTTGCTTTTTTGCGTCTCAAGCGCTTTTTGCGATTTTACCGTTTGAAGCGTTTTTTTCGATTTGTGTCCACGCGGCAGGTCGATGTAGAAGATATCAATTCTTCGCAACAAGTAACTTCGCAAACTCGTAAATTCCCGGCCCGTTCAACAATCAATCCTGTGAGAAAGAGATAGACGAGATCGGCGCGGTTAGCGTTGAAGAGACGAAGATAAAAGATGCTGGGATTGAATTGTGGACGGGCCGGGGCATCGGAATATATTATATTCGGCGATAAACACAATCTACTGATAGTGCCAGTGGTGTGTGTAAAAATAATAATTATTATTTGCCATTTATTTTACGAATTTTAGTTTATATGTGTATAATTTTTTATGTTGTAGTGTTGTGGTTACTTGTTATAATTATAATATAATATAATAAATAATTATAATTATATAATAGAATAGTAAATATTACTAGATGCTAACGCAATTTTAGGACATGATTTATGAAGCAATTTGGAGTGAAACTTCTTTACGCGCGCTGGGAGTAAACATTCAAAGCCGTGACGTACGAGCTAGCGAGACGGCCCTGACACGAGCTAGTTGTAACGAAGCGTGTTAACGGCTTAGAAATACGTAGTGACGCGGCGTGTATTTGTGAGCAGTCCACGTGTTTATCAAAAATATTGATAATTTAATACAAATTTTGTAAAAGTGAATCAAATTATTACGTGTAAAAAACCATTTGTTACACGTAAAAAACTATTTTTATTATTTTACGCGAATGAAACTGTTATACGTAAAAAAACTATTTTTTACGCGTATAAAACTATTTGTTACTGATACGAAACTATTTTTTACGCGTATAAAACTATCTGTTACGTGTAAAAATCTATTTGTTAAACGTAAAAAACTGTTTTATTTCGTGTCAAAAATTTATTGTTTCTGGTAAAAAAACTTTTTTTACGCAAAAAAAATATTTTTTACGTGTAAAAAAACTATTTGTTACACGTAAAAAACTAATTTTTACGCGTCAAAAACTTATTGTTTCTGGTAGAAAACCTTTTTTACGCAAAAAAAAATATTTTTTACGTGTAAAAAACTATTTGTTACGTGTAAAAATCTATTTGTTACACGTAAATAACTATTTTTTTACGCGTCAAAAACTTATTGTTTCTGGTAAAAAAACTTTTACGCAAAAAAAATATTTTTTACGTGTAAAAAACTATTTGTTACACGTAAAAAACTATTTGTTTCTGTTTTTACGCCTTTTTTACGCAGAAAAAAAAACACTTTTAGAAAATACTCCTTTAATTTATTACTTTTTCAACAATTCAAACTACATTTTTTCAAACATTTCCTTCAAATTTTTGAATTTAATAGAATCTTCCTAAACAGAGAGAGTAGATGTTCTCTATAAAAATATTTTTAGGTAATATCCTACATAAAATGAAAAAAAATGCATACTATTTAATTTATTTTTATTGTATTATTAAATATTACGTCCGCCTATGACGGGGTCTCATAGAAAACGCTAAAGAGGCTACAGAAAACAAATTGATTTGTTTTCATTTGCGTTTTTTGCGAGACACGCCGAACGCTAGGCGCCTTTGGTGTGGCCACTCCTATATAATCCTGTTATTTTGTTTTAGACGCAAAAGACGCTTCACGCTAAAAACGCAAAAAACGCTATCTGTGTGGCCGTGCACTAATACTTTGTATTACCTCCCCTGGCCGCTATAACTGTCGGTAGACGTAGGTTCCTACTGTTAATGAGGCTGCAAATATATTGTGTTATCTTTTCCCATTCTCCATCAAAGACCAAGTGAATATTTTACATTTCATTTTTATTTCTAGGACAATCTTTTGCTGTACAATCATGCTAAGTTGATGGCAGATAACCAAAGCAAAGATTTTCTATTGTCTATGATGTTTTCTCACTACGACAAGAACAATGATGGTCATCTCGAAAAGCAAGAACTGGAACAGGTACTGTAAAAATATAATAAGTATACAGACAGTACGTCGGGCATCTGTAGCTCCTAGAATAAAAAACTTGGAAATCTTGTTTATATGCAGACCTAAAGTATATACTAAAACTGTACCGCTTAAAAAACCTTAAAAAACTATTGTATATTTTCGAAAGTTTAGCGTTCACCCTCTTGAAGTTAAAATATTTTCTTGAAATAGATCTTAGTACATCCTTTAGATTTGCACTTAAACAAAATTCTTAAGTTTTTTATTCTATGAGCTACAGATGTCCGACGCACTATTTCTGAACCCCCTGTATACTCCTAAAGATGCATAACATTTAGATCTGATAATGATAATTATCTCTTTATAACTTATTAAGATTATAATACACACACCGGAAAAGTCTAGGGATATTACAATTTTATCCAGCCATCGTCAGTAATTTTATTATTTGCATTTATGATATAATAAAATTAAAATTAAACAAATAGTTTACAGGACGTATTGGAAATAAAAGTGCGAAATTTACCGAATTTTATTTACCGAAGTTTATTAAACTCAAAAAAATACACACATTTTTTTTTATTCTAAACTATGAATAAAAAAAAAGATAAAAGCATTTTTACTTAATAAAGGGTATGGCCTCCTCTACTGTTCATTACAGCCCTACATCGTCTCTCAATGCTCCTGATCAGGTTGTCGATCTCTTCTTGAGGTACAGTCTGCCACGCTGCATTCACGGCCCGAACCAGATCCCTACGAGTTTTACGAGGCATGTCCATTGACAAAATTCTTCTTTGGACCGCGTCCCATACGTGCTCGATGGGGTTGAGGTCAGGAGATTGTGCCGGCCAGGGTAAGATGTTTAATTGATGAGCATTGATAAACTCACTTACCACTCCGGCTGTATGAGGCCGTGCATTGTCATGCATGAGAATGAAGTTTCTCCCAAAATCATTAGCATAGGTCATAGGTAACAGGACAGGCTCAAGAATTAAATCACGATATGTGATTCCTGTTAGAAACCTTTCAAGAAAAACGAGATCGGTTTTTCGGCCTAACTGGACTCCTCCCAAGACCATAACTGTTCCACCTTGATAAGGGTGCACTTCCTGAACATGATCTAACCGAATAAGATTTCCCGGTTCTCTCCATACCCTAAGTCTTTTCGAATCCGGATGAATTCCAAAGCGTGACTCATCCGTGAAGAGAACATTGGCCCATTGTTCATTCGACCACTGAACATGATCTTGAGCCCACAAATATCGTACTTCTCGATTTCCTCTCGTTAAGGGTTGAGCTCTCCAGGGGCGTCTACTTCTTAAGTTGACCTCTCTTAATCTATTGTGAACAGTGTCAGGACTAACGGTTACATTATGTGTTTCCTGGAGAATTAAACTAAGCTCTGGTGCTGTAAGAGTCGGTCGGCGTCGATCATTTAATTGTAAAAAATGATCTTCCTGAGGGGTAGTAATGCGATGTCGCCCTGTGTGCCTTTCTGCAACATCACCACTTTCACGGTAGCGTGCACTTAATCGCGATATTACACCTTGCCTTGTATTTAATGCTCTAGCTACGTTGATTTGGCGCATTCCAGCTTCGAGCATACCCATGGCCCTTAGCATTTCGTCTCTGTTAAGATGTCTACGCTCCATAATGTAGTTTAATACTAAACAGAGTTATTGAATGAATGCTGCCCAGTTATCATAAAAACATAGCCAGTACAGGTTAAATTCGAACAATTGATGCTAGGTGCTTTTTATACATTTGACAAAAAATGCACAAACACTTCTGCAAATATCCCAAATTTAGAAATAACTAGTGTGACTACTTCGTTTCAATCGAAGTAGAAATAATCGGCCTACAAATATATGGTTGTTTATTCAAAACATTTATTTTTAACTTTAATAAAATGATGTCCCTAGATTTTTTCGGTGTGTGTATTTAGGTACACTTTAATGAAACATTTTTTTTAAATTTGTAGGTTAGCAAAGAAGATCAAGATTTAACTAATGTCATCAATCTTACCAGCGGATGTTCATTGGCCAGTATGATTGACTTTGACGATACAGATGAAGATAAAAAACTAAACATAAACGAATTTTCTCTGGCTTTTAGTAAATTATATAGTAAGTCCATTTGATTTATTTCTGCTAATAATTTATACATCTGCCAAATGTTTCTTTAGGTGTTTCAGTCGTAACACTGGATAAAGCCCTCGAAATCAACCAAATCTCGGCACGTTTAGGAGATAACGTCGAGCTACACTGCGCCGTCACTGGTTCACCGATCCCACCCGTTCAGTGGCGCAGGCACGGGCAAGATTTAGCAGCTCTAGACCAAGACGACGTAAGGGTTTATGGTGACGGTAGTCTCTACCTAACCAAAGTTCAGCTACAACACGCGGGGAATTACACTTGCAGTGCTCAGAGAAATCCCCATGTAGTGCAAACTCACGTATTAACTGTTCATAGTAAGTATTATACAGGGTGGTCAGAACTGTATTCCAGAAACTTCGGCAGCATATTCTGCAGATAAAAATATGTAAAAGAGTTCATATAAACGTATGTCCTAAAATGCTTACTTTCGGAGATACAGGATGTAGAAGTTTCATTTTTATTTCGATTTTTTCCAAATAATTTAATATAAATCTCGATATAAATATTTCCAATTATGACCAATTAAAAATCAATTGACAAATCAATATGACTACATGTGTTTTACCTGTTTTGAAAAGCAATAACTTTTCGTCCGTATCTGTATAAAACTACTGAGTGAAAAAATATACATTTCCGTGATTTTTTACGTAAAAAATATCTCTTGGTTAAAATCGCTACGAGCAACCATTCTCAAGATATTTAGAATAGAAATAGTCAATGCATTATTAACAAAAAAATAGACATGTTGAGTAGATAGTTATTTGACTGAAATTTGGAGAAATTTTATTTTTTTTAAATTAATAATAAATTTTTCTTCGAAAAAAATGATGATAAAACAGTTTCTGTTGAACTTTTGGCACAAAAACATTTCAAATTTATGATGTCAGTCTAAGTCAACATGTTTAATTTATGTCAATGATGACAGGTATTGATATATTCGATTCCAAATATCTCGAGAACCATTACTCGTGGCGATTTTTACAATAAGACCTTTTTTACGTAAAAACCTCGTAAATGTATATTTTTTACTCAGTATTTTTATACAAGTACGGACGAAAAGTTATTACTCTTCAAACCAGTTAAAAATACATAGGTGGCCCCGTCTACAAGTAGAAGTCATATTGATATTAAAATCAAATTTCTTATGTCAAAAAACTCCCAGACACCGATTTTCATCCAAATATTGACATTACTTCAGAAAATATTTGGAAAAAATCGAAATAAAAATGAAACTTCTACACCTGTATCTCCGAAACTAAGCATTTTTGGACATGCATTTATACGATTTTTTTTACTTATTTTTATCTGCAGAATATACTGCCGAAGTTTCCGGAATACAATTCGGACCACCCTGTATAAAGAGTGTTTCTATCAAGTTTTTATACAGCATATACTAGTTCAATTTCAAAATTCAGAATATCTAAAATTAAAATAGGTTATTTGATATTCTTTTTCAAATTAATAATGACATTAACCGAGACTGTGGTCTTTAAATAACGTTTATTAAAAAACTATAACGGTATTAACTAAAGCACAATTTCTTTTAGCTGCTCCTGAAGTTCATGTAATGCCAAAAATTCAATCAAAACGACCCGGAGAGGATGCCCAAATGTTCTGTCATGTGTCTGGTGAGCCATTTCCACAAGTAAGTAAAATCTATTTAAATTAAAAAAAATATAATATATACTTCGACTGATCCGTTTAATAATACAGGTAGCATTCATTCACCTGCGTTTTGTTTCCGAATACTTCCAAAATACTATTTAGATGTAAGAAATTTTCTCTTCTCTTCTCTTCTCTTCTCTTCTCTTCTCTTCTCTTCTCTTCTCTTCTCTTCTCTTCTCTTCTCTTCTCTTCTCTTCTCTTCTCTTCTCTTCTCTTCTCTTCTCTTCTCTTCTCTTCTCTTCTCTTCTCTTCTCTTCTCTTCTCTTCTCTTCTCTTCTCTTCTCTTCTCTTCTCTTCTCTTCTCTTCTCTTCTCTTCTCTTCTCTTCTCTTCTCTTCTCTTCTCTCCTCTCCTCTCTCTCTCTCCTCTCCTCTCCTCTCCTCTCCTCTCCTCCTCTCCTCTCCTCTCCTCTCCTCTCCTCCTCCTCTCCTCTCTCCTCTCTCCTCTCCTCTCCTCTCCTCTCCTCTCCTCTCCTCTCTCTCCTCTCCTCTCCTCTCCTCTCCTCTCCTCTCCTCTCCTCTCCTCTCTCTCCTCTCCTCTCCTCTCCTCTCCTCTCCTCTCCTCTCCTCTCCTCTCCTCTCCTCTCTCCTCTCACTCTCCTCTCCTCCTCTCCTCTCCTCTCTCTCCTCTCCTCTCCTCTCCTCTCCTCTCCTCTCCTCTCCTCTCCTCTCCTCTCCTCTCCTCTCCTCTCCTCCTCCTCTCCTCTCCTCTCCTCCTCTCTCTCTCCTCTCCTCTCCTCCTCTCCTCTCCTCTCCTCTCCTCTCTCCTCTCCTCTCCTCTCCTCTCCTCTCCTCTCCTCTCACTCTCCTCTCCTCTCCTCTCCTCCTCTCCTCTCCTCTCCTCTCCTCTCCTCTCCTCTCCTCTCCTCTCCTCTCCTCTCCTCTCCTCTCCTCCTCCTCTCCTCTCCTCTCCTCTCCTCTCTCCTCTCCTCTCCTCTCTCCTCTCCTCTCTCTCCTCCTCTCCTCTCTCTCCTCTCCTCTCTCCTCTCCTCTCCTCTCCTCTCCTCTCCTCTCCTCTCCTCTCCTCTTCTCTTCTCTTCTCTTCTCTTCTCTTCTCTTCTCTTCTCTTCTCTTCTCTTCTCTTCTCTTCTCTTCTCTTCTCTTCTCTTCTCTTCAGGATTGTATACCCAATCAAGTAAACAATATTTTTTTTAAAAAATCTTTCCGTCGTCGCGCCTCGGAAGCAAAAATACTATTATAACTAAACAACTATTATTTTATTTTGTAGATTTTCTTGCAGTGGCGAAATACCCATATAGGATTTTTTGGAGAATATTTTTTTAATCCTATTAGAACTTAAAAAACACGGTATCATGTAGCAGAAATAGCATTATCAAACAGGCATTTTCGCAAATTGGCGTTAACAAACTATTTGAGAGCCTTACGTGAACCATTAGCTCAAAAGAGTTGACCATCGGCTCGGAAACTGCCTATATCGATTGCACAGCGACCCGCATTACGCGATTATAGCTGAATTACGCTCATTAGTTTCTCCATTTCCGTCGAACAACAAAAATACATCATTAAAACCTTTACTGTGATGCGATTTATTAACGACATAAAGAGCAGACCCGCGAGCGTATCGATTTATTTGTCATTTGCAAAGATTAACGGTTTTAGCTTAACGAAATAAAATTAGGACTTTGTAATGTAGAACATGGTAAATATGACGAGGACGTATAAAATGAGGACGTGTTGTGACGACCTAGCAACTCCTTTTAATTAAAACATCAAGTTGTATGAAAAATATCTATTTATAAAATTATAAAATATGATATAAATGGAATGAGGCAATACCAATCTTTTTTTATTTATGAGTATACAGAAAATATAGCTTATACTTACATGAATTTAATCATGACTCTGACTAACTCACTCCCAGACTGCTACCATACTAACTACAAGACTAACTCACGTTAGACACAAGACTAACTGCGCTATCTTCTGCATACTCTTTTTTATCAGTTTTATAATCGCTGGTCGTTGGCGATCATAAAACTCCCACAGGAGGCAACAATGTATTGAAATATTATTGATTTATACCTTTACATCTCTTTATTTATATTCCATTATTAAAGTGATTTTTAGTATATCATTCAAAACATCTTATTTTATTAAATTTTTAAATAATATAATAACTACATATAATAAAAACAACGTATTTTGATTTGATATATAGGTACAATGGTTAAAGAACGATGAGCAACTTAAAATTGACGAGACAAAAAAATTTCAAATAGTGGGAAACGGGACATCGCTAAAGATTAGAAAAATAGATTTTGCTGATACTGGAGCTTACATGTGCCAAGCTACCAACACAGGTACTTAATACATAAAATAATAACCATAATTCACAAGTATTAAATAATCTGTTTCAGGAGGATTAACAAGAGATATTAGTTCTCTAGTGGTTCAAGACCAACCCACTGCACAAAGTAAGTTGATGTAGAATTTAAATTATTATTTCTAACTTCACAAAAAAAAATGAAAGTTATAATTTGAGGAAATATATTATTATTTTCTATGTATATTCATTACATAGGTAGGTTAAACATGTTTCTATAATGTCACAGAACCCTTATAGCTATACTACTTCCTACATTTTTTTGAAATATTTTTATAATTTTCAATCTTATCTATGTATAAACTCATAATGGCCAAGGTTTATAACTTAGTCCTTACATTTTTGATTATCATACATGATGTATAATATTCAAAAATCGTTAGTCAACTTGTAAGTTTTTATGTAAAGTCATAGAATCTAAAATAACATCTACCTCCTAGTATTTTTAACATAGCAACTCTTCATACTAATTTTTTCATACTTTCTTCTTCATAAGAAGAAGATATTGATTTAACGGAGATTTAATTGTTAAAGATAACCAATACTTTCAAACTAATCATAAAATACATTTTTAGGTCCTACCAATGAAGAACACAGATTCTTTGCATTCCACGAATGGGGTATTTCGGTATATGAGCCCACGACTTGTAGGCTGCATCATCATATCTTAGGCACAGACATCATTCCAGGGACTCAGGTAGGATTATTATTTAAGGAACCAAATTTGTAAACAAAATTGAAAACTTCTCTTTTACTAACTGAAATCACTATTAAAAGCAAAAGTTATAATTTGAGGAAATATATTTTTTTTCTATGTATATTCACTACAAGGGTAGGTTAAACATATGTTTTTCCAACTCCTAACGGTAATTTAAATAATAATAGGTATATGTTTCTATAATGTCACAGAACCCTCATAGCTATACTACTTCCCTATATTTTTATAATTTTGAATCTTTTGAGTCTTCAACGCTAGTAACATTGTAACATTGCTGTAACATTTTTTAAATTAAAAATGTAGTCATCTAAAAAGTAATACTAAAAAGAGCTTACCAATAAAGTTACTGGTTAAAATTTTTGTACCTACTTGGTGTACTAGCGTACATTTTTTGCTGGTATTTGTTGCCTATAATATTGTTTCTAATAATTGCTTGAGAGCTAAAACCCGTACTTCTTCTTAAGGTCGTGTAAATTCCTGCATAGACGTTCATCTTTTTGTTTCACATCAGATGGTTCTAGTAATTGCAGAGACTTAGGACTCCTGTATGCCTTCCAATGACAAATATTCCTCAATCAGGTTAGCTGTTTTTGGCCTATTCCCCTTTTACCTCCTTTGATATTACCCTGAAAGTGATAACGTTCTCCACGGAGTATATGTCCCAAATAGGCTATTCTTCTCTTCTTCATGATTTTGAAGAGTTCTTCTAGATCAGCTCTTCTTATAATGTTTTAATTTCTCACATGGTCAACCCAAGACACTCTCAGCATTCGTCGTAAGATCCACATTTCGAAAAGCTCAATTCTGTATAGTTGATATTTTCAGTGCCCTTGCTTCCACAGCATATAACAGAACGGACCAGAGATAGCACTTCACCATTCTGTATCTAAGGCCAAAGTTCAAGTTCCCACAGAAAGTTCCTGTGAGAAACCTTCGACGTTTTAGGAAAGTTGTTCTAATCCTATCTATTATCTCCTGATCTAGATCCCATGTTTTGTTAATCATGCATCGCAAGTATTTAAATTGTGTGACCTGTTTGATGCCCTCTCCATTTAAGTGAATTCCGATATTCGGAATGTTGTTTCTACTAACAGCCATTAGTAGTTTTTTTTCAAGTTTTCTAAAATTAATTTAACAGCATAGAAATATTAAAAAGACTCATATTATGTCAAATTGCAATAAAGAAATAGTTGATACAAAAATGGTATTGCTAAAGCTAATCTAAAAGCGTCGTGATAAAGTTAAAAGGCTAGTACAAAATGATCTGCAATTTATTTTCTAATAAACGTTATCTATAGGGTGGTCCGAACTGTATTCCGGAAACTTCGTTTCGGAGATACAGGGTGTAGAAGTTTCATTTTTATTTCGATTTTTTTCAAATAATTTCTGAAGTAACATCAATATTTGGATGAAAATTAGTATCTCGGAGTTTTTTGACATGAGAAATTTGATTTTGATGTCAAAGTAGAGGGCGCCACCTACATATTTTTTAACTGGTTTGAAGTGTAATAACTTTTCGTCCGTGCCTGTATAAAACTACTAAGTAAAAAATATACATTTACGACGTTTTTTAAAAGGTTTGAAAAAAGGACGTGAAAAAGGTTCCTTTTTATCAATACCTGTCATCATTAACATAAATAGAACATGTTGACTAAATAGTTATTAGAAATCATAAATTTGAAATGTTTTTGTGCCAAAAGTTCAACAGAAACTGTTTTATGATCATTTTTTGCAGAAAAATTTATGATTAATTTTAAAAAATAAAAATTTCCCAAATTTGTTATTTCAGTGAAATAACTATCTACTCAACGTGTTTATTTTTCGTCAATAATGACATGTATAGTCTGTCCAACGAGAAGATCCTTGACAGTGATAGATGTGTCTGTCATTTTAATTTCAAAGTAGTTTATGTTATTTTACAAAGAAATAAGTTAGTACAACTGGAACGCATAGCAGGAAATTAATATATGTATTTAAAATTTGACTGACAAGTAACTTCAAAAAATATTGTGAAAAAAACTGTATAAAACTGAAAAAATGTAATCGAGTTATTTTATTTAATAAAAAACGGCATGTGTTAATACAAAACAAACAAAAAGAATAAGACACCACATACCAAAAAATATAAAAAAGAACTATTTCTTACTTTCAAGCTTTATGAAACTTCCCGCATTTATGATTATATTTATCGATATAACTAATGTACAAATACAAATTTGTAATATTCCGCAGGAATAAATAAAACAACATAAATAAAACAAACTATTTTATTAATAATAACACTTACCAAATTTTATGCCTCACAGGTTGATTAATTAACTTTAATCTTAATTCTTTAAACCAGTACCTTTTGACATTATTTTTCTGTAGTACTAAAATCCATTATTTACCTATCGTGTGATGTCGATATTTTACAGCTACTCCAGTTTTTAGTATGTGTTTAGTATGGTCCTTCTACCATATTCGAGATGCACTTATCTACGACGAGATGGTATACGAACTTTATTGATAGTAACTTTATTGGTGTATCTGTATAAGACTTTCTGCCTGGGCAGCGAGTATTAACCATAAACTGTGCTCTGGGTTCTACAGTTAATTTTCACTCGATTTTTCCTCCACTTGACTTCAAAAGACACAAAACACACGTAATAACACGAATCAAAATGCATCATCTTCCAAAACGCAGGGTATTTGACAAAAGTTGTCACAAAATTATAACCTATAATTTGGCAAGACTTTGACAAACGTCAAAAATCTAAAGGCGAGTTCATACGCATCGGCGTCCGTTTGTCGTTCATCGTTCCGTCAAACCAATAAAATTGAAATACGATCTGTCATTTTTGAAATAAACCAATAAAACTGGTTAAAAACAACAAGTGACGACGCATGACGAATTTATATTTAAACCCATCCATAGTTAACTTAAAAATTATTAGAAACTTTTTTTAGTAAAATAAATAGATTGGTATAGGACGTCATCTGCTTTTCTTCTGTCATCGTCTGTCGAAATCTTACCTGAGAAAAAAAACAGAGTATATTGCCTATTTCCATTCTAAATATCTTAAGAACGGTTGCTCGCAGCGATTTTTACAAAGAGATATTTTTTACGTAAAAAGTCACAGAGATGTATATTTTTTCGCTCGGTGGTTTTATACAGGTACGGACAAAAAGTTATTACGATTCAAAACAGTTAAAACACATGTAGGTGGTGCCCTCTAATAGTAGGAGTCATATTGATACAAAAATCAAATTTCTCATGTCAAAAAAGTCCCAGACACCAATTTTCATCCAAATATTGACGTTACTTCAGAAATTATTTAGAAAAAATCCAAATAAAAATGAAACTTCTACACCCTGTATCTCCGAAACTAAGGATTTGAGGACATACATTTATAAGAACTTTCTTACTTATTTTTATTTGCAGAATATGCTGCCGAAGTTTCCGGAATACAGTTCGGACCACCTTGTATATTTGTATTATCCATAGACTTAAAATAAAATATAGACTACACTATTTACATCTCAACGCGGACAAACAACCTTTTTTGTACACATGTTTACTTCTGGGTACAGTCGACCGAGCCTTCCTCATCCAGCCTATGTTGTCACGTCTTTAATATTATCAATATTTTTTTTCTTGTTATACACATATATTGAGATATTAATACTACAGTTTAATAAAGTAGGTTTTAATATTCCAGAGATGTATTAAATAGTCCTTATACTACTAAATTATAAGTCGGATACTGTTTAAAAAGGATAAGTTCTTTACAATATGACAACACCGATTAGAGGCGAGGGAGCCTATTCATTCATTTATTACCTTGTAGTACGTGTCGCACGTGTGCGGTAAAGCTTTGTTGCCGCTATCTCCCCGGCTGTATTAACGCATTTTCTTAGCTTGTAGTGCTTAAGTGTTTATTTTATTGACTTTTTCTGTTCAAGAACTATAAAATATGGTTCGCCAGTGCCAAATTTGCAAGAAATTTGACTTAAATAATCCATTTAAGTCTTGAAACGACTTTTGACCGGTAGGCAACTCTCAATTTACCCATTGGGAGTCAGTGGCGTTGTTGTAGAAAGGCGCTTATTTAGATAATATTTTAGTAAAATGTAAAATCTGAATTTTTTCTCTTACATTACATTATTTACTTACTTACATTGTAACAAAATCATAATTATAACCCTGTTAATAATTAATAATGTTTTTATTAAAAATATATTCCGGTTTATTCTAAAATTATCTTCAGAATCTAAAATAACATACAAGAATTTTAAAATGATATTACATTATGAGACAATATTTTTTAATATACCGGGTCGTCTCAAAAGTGGTTCACCGCTATAACTTTTTTATTTTTTCAGATAAAAAAACAGATTTGTATGTTAGTAGGTATATGACATAAATTAGGATTTATTGACGTATTCAATTGTTTTTGGTCTCTTTCTGTTTCACCGAAATGATTACATCTTTTGATTTTTAAAGGCACCCTCGGTATATTTCTACTTTATTCGATAGAAAATGATAATAGAATTCTGAATAGAATGACATATCATATGTCAACTTTTGACATTGTCGCTTAAAAACAAATCGTATTATAAATTTCAATCCAGGGTGCCATGGTGTTGTTAAAAACACTAAGTTTTAATCAAGGAGCCTTGGAAAAATAGTTTTGATCGTCTAATGGGTTTCGTGTCTTGTCTAGGCCGATTAAAAGATGTACAAATCATATTTTTAATCATACATATGTCAATTTTTTCAAATGGAACAAGGGTGACTCGTTAGCATATTTGGAAAAAGCATTTTTTTATGAATATATTGATACCACACACTTGGTATTTCGAGTCAAATTGTCGTTATGAACCACGTGTTACAATTACAATTAAACCATATGCGAAAGTGTCAAAAGTTGACATATGATATGTCATTCTATTCAGAGTGTCATTTTCTATCAAATAAAGTAGAAATATACGAGGGCGCCGTTTAAAAATTAAAAGTTATAGTCATTTCCGGTTAAAAAGGAAGTGACCAAAAACAATTGAATGCGTCAATCAATCCTAATTTATTTCATATACTAACATACTAAATCTTGTTTTTTTATTTGAAAATATAAAAAAATTATGGGGGATGAGCCACTTTTGAGACGCACCTGGTATAATAAAGACAGTACCGAGTTAAATAAATGTAGTTTTTATTTTATCACCTTCCTTGCTTTAATGGAACAGATTTATGTTTTCTCTAATTTACATAATAAGACATCACTTAACCAGAAACAAAATTACAACAATCATATTTTTTTTTCTCTCCCTGTCGCCGATTCTATTATATCTGTGGAATAGATCCTGTTTTGATTAATATTAGGGGTTGTAAATGTTTGACTAAAATTAATAATTTATTATTAATTTCAAAAATTACCTAATTTCAATTATAAAATTTCTTCTATAACGTGTATTTTATTATTTTTATCCTTTTTGGACTCTAAATTGTTTTTTCTAAAGTTTTATTTAAAAAACCTGCCCTAAATCTTAATAAAATATAAAAAAGTTTAAATACGAAATATTTTTAATTTAATTATAGCTTCATTAAAATAAAAAAAATTACCCGACTATGATACGGAGAGTTCAGGTGTACTCGAGAAACGAAAGACAGTGTTGTGTTTCTCGGCAGAGTCGTCAGGGAACGACCGTTACGACAGAGACAACCTATCTATCGCTCGTGTCGCACTCGTTATAACCTAAAACAATAACACAACAATAACAAGACAGTGTCTGACCGCATGTTCCAGCTATTTATGAATGAGATGCTCAGTCTATATTTTATTTTAAGTCTATGGTATTATCACAATGTTTTGACCCCTAAAAATAATCATGCTTAAAATGTTTATATTGTAGGACTATGTATGTGGAAGTCAAGGCATCCAATGCTCATGGGGCCGAGCCGTATCAATTTCCAATCGCTACATCTACGCTTCTCAGCCTAATCTAGATCGTATTTTGGTGGTGTCCACCGTTCAAATGGCAGTAGTTGATGTAGTGGGCACGGACAAAGTACCCGTCGAACTAGAGAAAGTGCTTCATTTAGATCAGTTGTGGCTCCTCAGCTGGAGAAACAAGAGTGATACTGGGATTAAAACAGTTCAGGTAAAATAAAACAAGATATTAACCAGAATATTTATAAAAAATAATGGCAAACAATATTAATATACCTTTTTAATATCCTCTCGATTCAAAAAATAAGATATGACAACTATAGTTCATATCAAGTAAACTTTTAGAGACGTGATTAAGCTTGACCGGCACAGCGTTGCCCACTTTTACAAATTGTCTTTTAATCAAAATATTTTAGAAAACAAAAATAAATTAATTATAAATATATAAACAGTTATTATTTACATCTACAAAACTCACCTTCTTAACGGCACCTAAGGGACATAAAAAGTGTCAAAAAAAATGACAATGTCAGGAAATAAATAAATAAATATGGCAACTTGACATTTTCTACAGCAGAGCTACCACCTTAATCCCCAGCGGGAAATTTAAATTCTAGTTAGTCAGTCCGGCACCGAATATGTCCATGGTTGGCAACAATGAATTTAAAAATTGTGCCCTCGATTACGTAACTAAAAGTTTAATTGGTATAGAATATATATGTTTATTTTATTATACACATCCGTATAATTCTTGACATCATTATTTCTTAAAATACAATTAGAAATAAAAACATATATTTATTTAAATACGATGTTTTATGAAAATGTAACAAAATTTTAGATAATCAGAGATGCGGGGCAAAAGAGGAAACATCACACCGTCCATCCTGAACCCATTGATGGTCAGTTCGATATGGTTACTGGGCTGTTTTTACCTTCACCTTTCCAGGTATTATTTAAAAATTACAGTAATTATCAAGTTTTCAGATAAATAACACAGCAACTTATGAACAAACCCCAATCTGTTTTAATTTTTACAAATTTAATTCTTTATTCAAAGGTTCTCTTTATTTCTAGGAAATATCACACTACACTTTTAAATACGGATATGTGACACATACCAATCAAAGAGGATTATACAAATTAGACTTAGAAAATCTGAGATACACAAGATCAGTAGACCTAGCACCTTACAACTGCGTACCTGAAGAAATAAAGTTCTCCGCGCTGTGTAAGTTTATCTTCTCCTGTATTATTTAACAAACGGATCTGACACAGCGAAGGGAATGCGAGCAAAAAAATCTATGTTGTCAAATTTAATTATATAATAGTAAAATTGCTCGATATTACCTAAGAATTTAATAAATTTTACTTTTAGTTCGTTCCAGCTTACCTAATAATATAATATATGGTAAGGTATTTTAACGTAATCCTTGTTATTAGATATATATTTATTTAATTAATTGGATATCCTTCATTCTGCCTATTATAAAAGTTAAATATTTCCTAAAGATATAATCTTCTTCGCGCAAGCCGACAACGCTGAATGATAGAGATCCTCGTTCGTTTCATTGTCAGGCGGTAGCCATGCGCATGACGTTTTCCTAATGGCTAGTGCTACATCTAATTTTATGCCCCTCACCTGAAAGAGTGGAAATATTTACTAGTATTTAAATATCCACTGGCGCTATTATTATATTGTATGCTATACATTTAACTTGAATTGTGTAGATTATAATTAGTACACGCTTTCAAACAAATATTTCTATATTTAGGAGATCACTTAACAAAATCTAGATACATTTAAAGTCCTAAATAGAATATTATAAAGTTTACTGGAAAATATTACAGAAATTCCTGATATATTTTCATAAAACACCGCACACCTATGGATATTTTATGAATTACATCGGCCATGTTTTTAAAAAACTGCGTTCCCCTTACCTATGCCTCGTTGTTTCAGATCCGTTTGTCAGACTGTATTGACTATTATTAATATACTTGTTTTAACAATAATTAAAATATGAATTTAGAAATAATATGTTAACTGGTTGATATTGACGTTTTATTCAATATAAACGAACAATAATTATTTTAGATGGATTTGTATTTATGGAATGTCGTGAACCGATAACCAAAAAGCCCACAGGACAACTCATACTGGACTACTTAACAGACGCTGTTATTTCAACGGTACCAACCCTATTTGGCAAACCCTACCTATCACCTGATTCCCGTAAGCTGGTTACTTTCGATAGAGCAAAAGCTGGAGCAACGTTAATAGTACAAGAGATTACAGGTAATAATATTCTGAAATGGGTAACTAAATGGGCAATATACACTGGATGATCCATTAAAAACAACGTCACATTAGGCATAGAAGTAACCACGAATTCTTTTTAACCGGTCTAGTTAAGCCTGATATAAAGAAATATAAAGTATTTTTTTTTTTTTACTGTAATGTCAAAGTTTAAAAGCTGTCAGTTGGCAACTGTTATTGTCTTTGAATAAGAAGATGGGAAGGAGCATATCAAAATCTTAGAATTTTTGATGGGCCTCAAATCTGTGACTTAAATTCCGGTTTTATCAGTGTGTCGTTCTGAACATTTAAAAATGAAACTATGATGTAGGGTAGACGTGAGGTAGACTCAATGAATTTTGTTGTTTTTATTTTACGTTGTGATAAATGTTGGTAGTTATTAAAGAATTACTATAAAATATATAATTCTAATAAAAATAGATAGGATTATAATAAGTATTTATTAACACAAACATCCGATACGCTACTAGAGCAGGTAAGTCAAATTAACATTATCTAAATTCTTTGACATCTAATCTTTGACAAATTAATAAATAAAAGCGAAAATGCAAGAAAATATATAATTTAGTTAATTTAAGTGAATTTCATAAATGATCGGTTTACTACACGGATTCGGCCTTGTCTATTGCCACAGCCGGCGTAATTACCAGAAAAAATTGTTGTGGATACTGTTTTTGATTTTTAGTTTGTTCATATATATAATATTTTATGGGAATGTTTCACTTTAGGTCCCTAAAATAGAACAAAAACAAAAAGCTTGAAGTGAGGAAAAATGCAATTTTTCGTAAAATTTGCTCCAATTGATTTGTGATATAGTTTTTTAAACTCTGATTTGAGTTTCTTTTTTAATTTTTTTTATCTGCAATAAAACTTACCTATATGTTTTTAACATACACAATTACACGACTCATTATACTTCGTACATTATAAAAATTATACAGATCATACTGTGAATAGTTCTGACTGACAACGAAACCCATTAGTAAGCAACGGGAATGCCAATGTTAGTCGGGAACCATTGTGAACTAAAGACCTAGTTCAAGGAACTATTCCTCTGGAGGAACTAGAACTAAGGAACTAGTTCCTCCCAAGGAACTAGAATTCCACCTCTATAAAAGGTACCGCAAAAAAGTTAAATATAAAAGTTATAGGGTTTTTGAAATCTATTAGAGGTTAATAAATCTAAGTATACAGGATCGGTCATAAAGTCGTGGCACATCAAAGTTTCATTTTTTTAAATAGAACCCCCTGTATATTATTGCATAATTCGGTTCTTCCTTCAATTCTAAGCAAAAGTCGAAATTACACAATATCACCTCAAACCAACCGTTTCCGAGTTATTGACATTTACAAATATCGCTTAAACAATTCGATTTAATTAATTTCGATGTGTTCGGTTTCATTTAACGATGCCGTTCTGCGGAAGCTGTGAGACATAATAATAATATTAAGAGAATAATAATATTTGACATTAATTTTCAAGTTAGCATTTATAAATGTATAAACCGAGATTATATCAAGTCTGGAAATTACAAAATTTTCATTTAACATTTCAAAATCAAAACTTCATAATTCGAAAATTGTTGAATTTATGAAGTTTTGATTTTGATATTATGTTAAAGGAAAAAATTTTGTAATTTCTAGACTTGATATAATCTCATTTTATACATCTATAAATACTAACTTGAAAACTAATGTCAAATATTATTACGTATTACAGTTTCCGCAGAATGACATGGTAAATGAAACCGAACACATCGAAATTAATTAAATCGAATTGTTTAAGTGATATTTTCAAAAGTCAATAACTCGGAAACGGTTGGTTTGAGGTACATTGTGTGTATCTCAATTTTTCTATTATATCGGAGTTCTATTTAAAAAAATAAAACTTTGATGTGCCACGACTTTATGACTTACCCTGTATACTTAAATTTATTACCCGCTAATAGATATTTAAAAACCCTATAACCTTCACATTTAACTTTTGCGGTACCTCTTATATTTTACCTAATAATTAATAATCGACCGTTCCCATACATATCAACGACCCTGTATAATAGAATATTAATTAAGAACGAGATTAAAAAGTACTGGGTCTTCCATGGTCATCAACTTAGAGTAGTGGTATTTTCTTTTCAAATACTATACAAAAAAAACTTGCTCACTGAAAATCAGACCTTATTCACCAATAAATATACCTGTAAATCCAAAAATAAAAGTACCTAACAAGTTAAAAAAGTGAAAAAATATGATAATTATTATGAAGTGGAATTTATTTTAAGATATCGCTTCAAATAAACGCAAAAGAAATTTTTGTATTCTTCCGAATATCTTCATAAGAATTTGGATATTTTTAATCTGTAAAACATATAATGTTTATTCTTCAATATAGGACACCCTGTATCATAATACAGAAGATATCACTACTAAACAAACACTTTATAAAAATCCCTAATGTCACAGTTTTTTTGCAGAAGCTTGTGCGTGTAACTACCATAAAATCGTTGATTGAAGAAATACGAAGATACGCAACCTTATGGGCGACTTTGTGTCACAAAACCTGTCTGAGATGTAGCTGGCGTTACCGTCAGCCTGTCCGAGATTAATTTAACTCCGCGTTGCTGCGCGTTGATAGTCATTTACAGCGCAGCGAATAAAGAATACTGTACCGTAGTTTTGCTTTTAGTCGACAGAGTGAGTGGTTGCCGGGGACAATGTTGCCAAAATTACTGATTAATCAGTAGATTTACGGATTTTGGATACAGTACGCTAATAATACGGATTTTTGATCATTAAACAATTTAATATAATATTATATGATTAAACAAAGAACGGCGTCAGAGTTGGCTTGGAAATGAAGATTGCTGTTATTTCATATGTAAAATATTATGGTAAATGTCAATAATCGTCATTTCCAAGTCAACTAAACGACTTTTTTCGATCGTACGACATATTCAGTACCTGTAAAAGAATTTTTATTTTTGTTGTTTATTCTATGTTTGACACTAATAAATTTTCAATGCATAAACGCGTATTTTTCATCCAAACATATTTTCATGAAACGTATTAGAGATCTTACTTACCTTTTAATATGGCAACACTGTCGCTTTCAGTTCCACACCGTCTTCGATATGCCTTCGCTGGCAGAATTAAAGAAGATAAGTGTTTTATGCGTTGGCCGCAGAACGATTGGTGTCTCCACCGTACAGCACTTGAGACGTAAGGGAAATCAAATTAACCTTGTCACGAATTCGCCCATTAGGTTGCGAATCTTCCCAATTCTTTCAGTCAACGATACAATTTAAATGCTGTTGATATATATGGTGAGAGGGCAGTAACAAAGCTTATGTATCCAAAAAGCTATTAAATTTTTGTATATAAATGAATAAATAGATATGTAACAATAAAAGATAAGAAGTAGAAGTTTATGTAACTTTTTGGATTGCATAAAGAAGGATATAATGTATTTAATAAAAAATTCAGTATTTTAAAAATATATTATTTTTAAAATAATAAAATAAATATGTAACAATAAGAGATAAGATGTAGAAGATTATGTAATTTTTCAGATTGCAAAAATGAAGGTAATGTATTTAAAAAAAATCAGTATTTTTTAAAAATATATTTTTAAGATTAATATTAAGTTTTATTTTTTGCCATTAACTACTTGTGTAAGAATTTTATGACACACTCGTTTATATGTATGTAATTAAATTTAATAAATAAGTTTCAAATAAACAAAATTAAAATATGTTACCATTTAATTTAAAATTAATCCTAATCTTATAAAATAATAGTTTATAAAGTTGCTTAAAAATATCATATCGACTTTGGTCATATATACTTACAAGGTGATCCAAAAACGCTCCATATATTAACTCTCATATGCAGTGTTATTCCCCACATACGACACGGAGTATAATAGGTAAACGATTAGATTTTTGCAAATTGTAAGTTTTGGGTTCGTTGAATGACTATTAGAGCAACAATTTAAAAATATTTTTACAAGATACAGAGTGTCCCAAATAAATAAAAAATATTATATATTATTACATTTTTAGTTTTTACGATTAAGATAAAGGTAAATTTGATTAAGGTTTACCGCATTTTAATCTTACCGTTTTTGAAATATTTAAGTTTTTAAAACCAAATATTGTACTGAAGTATTTCTATTTACTAAATTTTTTGTTGCAATAATAAAAATTATACTACCTTATAAAGAGTGTTTAAAAATGTATTTTTAATAATTAGTAACTTTAAACGGCAATAACTTGTTTAATTTAAATGGAACACCCTGTATATTTTATGAGAATCAGATGCAAAATTTAATTGTCTATCAAATTGTATTATACCATTTTTTACCTATCTTTTCAAGTTTTTGTAAAAAATCGCATTTTCTTATAATTTAAACCTCATTTATAAACAAACCATGGAATATTGACATTTTAGAATATTTTTAAAGATGTAACAAATGTTTAAAGAGTACTAATATTGTCCATATAATTCCGTTTATTTCATTAAAAAATAAAAAAAAACTGTTTGAATATTTGTAGTAGTAGAGAAAGTAGAGAAATTAATATGATTCCAGTATTCAATCTATATTAATTGACTGTACGTTGATTAATAGTAATTGCTCCAAATACTAAAAAAACTGAATTTTGTCTAGAGATAGACTAAATAGACGTTTATTTTCATAACATATTATCATATTGATTTCTGATTCAAATCCACATTTATTTAGAATAATTTATTAACTAACAATTAAGTATGTAATTAATTTTTGGGCGGAAATAATGGTATACTGTTTTAAAAGATATCTATAAAGATTTAAATAGTTTTTGTATACAAATGGGCTAGTAATATTATAGTTTTTAGCACCTGTACATTTTGTACATTTGTTGCTTTAAAAACAATCTAAAATGTCAATATTCCATGGGTATATTGATAAATGAGGTCTAAATTATAAGAAAATGCATTTTCTACAAAAACTTGAAGGAATAGGTGAAAAATGGTATAATACAATTTGATAAACAATTAAATTGTGCATCTGATTCTCCTAAATATACAGGGTGTTCAATTTAAATTAAACAAGTTATTGCCGTTTAAAGTTAGAAATTATTTAAATTAATTTTTTAGACACTCTGTATGAGGTAGTATTATTTTTATTATTGCAATACAATAACTGATTCATAAATAAACTGAAGTAAATATCTAGTGTTAAAAACTATAATACCCTTGGAGAAATGACGCCTTAAAATTTTTACTGCAATTTCACAAAATTGAAAATATTTCATAACGGTAAGGTTTATGTTTGATAAACCTTAATCAAATTTACCTTTATTTTAATTGTAGAAACTAAAAATGTAATAATATACAGGGTGTTCCATTTAAAAAATACAACATTGATATTTTTAATTTGGGCCACTCTGTATCTTGTAAAGATATTTTTAAATTGTAGCTCTAAAAGTCCTTCAACGAACCCAAAACTTACAATTTGTAAAAATCTAATCGTTTAGCTACAATACTCCGTGTCGTATGTGGTGAACAACCCTGTATAAAATTCCTACACTACTTTTTTAAAGGCTGGCAAGAGTAGAGCAAATTTTACAAATATTTACATAGATATACTTCTTGTGGGACTAATTTTAAAAATAAAAAGAAAATATAGAATAGGAAACGCGATTTGAAGCTTTTTCAAAACTTGAAACTTTTGGGTCACCCTGTAAATATATACGATAAACAAACTAATCAAAATAAGCCATAGTAGTCGTTCTAGATGAAACAGATATGCCAAAAGTCCTTATAACATAAAATATGTTAGATAATATCGCTAGTTAGATATAATAATATAATATAAATTGTTGCTTTTCGTATAACAACAAAAATGCCCTGGACTGTTGGTTGGTCATCGAATATAATATATATGTAATTATACAATTTGTAAAAGATTTTGACGTACATGATATACCTAGATGTATACTCGCTTACTTTTTTATTATAATTATCTAATTTAAATATATAAGCAGGTGTATTGTACAAAGCTGTTCCAGTAAACCGTTATGTTCCTGTATTTTGTCCAAATTTAGCATAATTTATTTTTATTGAAATAAATATAATTTTAAACCAAAATTTAGTTCTTGTATTTTTTAATAAAACACGATGGCTCGTCGATTGTTCTCGAACAATTGATTACTACCATTATCTGTGGATATATTTACAGGGTGAGACAACGATATAAGTAGTCCAAATTATCTAATTTGTTTCGCGGTTTACAAAAAGAAATTTTAAAATAAAAATTTTAGGGACAGTTAAGATACACATATTAAAATTAATATAGAGTATACTGAGTATACAAGGTGCTTCAAAAAAGTATGGCGAATATAACTTATGTTTGTTTAAATGCAACACCCTGTTTTTTATTTTATTTTTAGATTCTGTGTAAAATTCCATAACTTTTTTATATATAATGTTATGTACCTAAAATTAATAGTTTTTGTAATATTTAAATTTGTTTAAACAAATGTTAGATTGCAGTGTGGTAAAAAATTGTCAGTGATGCCATTGTTTCTGAAGTTGGACAACTAAAATATGGTAGGAGAATTTTATAGAGATATAGAAAAAGACTATTTTAGTTAGATGCTACAGGGTGTTCAAAATATATTTATGAATTTCAACTACTTAAAATTAAAAAATCTCAATTTTTTTAAATGGTACACCCTATATTATCTTTTTTTCTGGTAGATTTTACAAACTCTTCAATTTTTATTAAGTATGTCATACCTATTCTTAATAGTTTGGGATTTATTCCAATTTTTTCTATTTTTAGCCATATTTTTAATACAATAATTACGCTATATAAAATCACAGTTGCCATGACAAAAAGTAATAAAGGTTGACATATATGATATGTCATTCTATTCAGAGTGCTATTTTCTATCGAATAAAGTAAAAAATACCGAGGGTGCCATTTAAAAATCAAAAGTTGTAGTCATTTCCGGTGAAACCGGAAGTGACCGAAAACAGTTGAATACGTCAATCAATCCTAACATTGTCATATACTAACATACCAAATCTCGTTGTTTTCTCTGAAAAAAATAAAAAAGTTATAGGGGTGAGCCACTTTTGAGACGCACCCGGTAAACTAATTATTGTGTACAGTGGTTATACTCATGAAATAGATCAAATGGCAAGAAGGGCTGACAACAGATGGACCATAAAAATTATAGCATGGTACCGTTGGCGTAACTACAGTGGTGCCTGGGGGTGCCGCCCCCTCCCCCCATTTACTGCTGAGCACCCCCCAGAGAAATCCTGAATTATGACTCTTGGCTACGTATTAATTTTTATTTGCTTGTGATGCAGTAAAAATGACGCATTCTAGTTTTTTTTTAATATTATTTTGTTGTGTTCAAAAATGAGTTAATTTTTATTTTTTTAGAAAATTTGTAGGTATTTATAAGTAATCTACGGGAACACCATCATGTAAACGTTTTATTAAAAAAATGTGATTTTTTAAATTATTTTTCATTTTTAAAAAAACAAAAGCCCTCTAGGCCCTCCCTGGGCTCAACCTGAGGAATAAATGTTATATTTTTGTTATTTTTAGCTCGATTTTCATGATTTTTTAGCAACCTGTATATAACTATATCAACTATAATTCGTAAACTAAGTTTTTTTATAAACTTTAGTATTTGGCATATTATACAGGGTTAATCGGGAAGTTGTTTTTTTACCTTTAACTTTAAAACACCCTGTGCAATAATTTTGTGTATAAATTTTCTTAAAATATAATTTTACAGTCAGAACCATATGTCTCCTGAACATTTTGTTTTTTAGATCATGTCAATATATGCCTTAATTATTTAATTTTTAACAGCGAAATGAACTTGACACCAAAAATTTGCAATTTTTTCAGTTATCATTTCTTTTTGAAGTTATTTTTCAATATGACATAGCTTTGGTGATACTAGATACTATAAACTGCCCATCATATTCGAAGTTTGGGACATGCTTGGCAGGAGGGTAGAGGTCGCAAAGCAGTACCAGCTTCATTAAATATATTTCGGTTGGTTCTTAAAGAAGAATTGGAAAGCGTAACACAATATGATATATGCATCAGCCTCAATGGCAGTATGAACGGACGTATACAGGCATTCAGTGGCGGATATACAGAGGGGGCCCAAACCAAACCAAAAAGAAATGATAACTGAAAAAATTGCAAATTTTTGGTGTCAAGTTCATTTCGCTGTTAAAAATTAACCAATTAAGGCATATATTGACATGATCCAAAAAACAAAATGCTCAGGAGACATATGGTTCTAACTGTAAAATTATATTTTAAGAAAATTTATACACAAAATTATTGCACAGGGTGTTTTAAAGTTAAGGTAAAAAAACAACTCTCCGATTAACCCTGTATAATATGCCAAATACTAAAGTTTATAAAAAACTTACTTTATGAATTATAGTTGATATAATTATACAGAGTTTGCTAAAAAAATCATGAAAATGGGGCTAAAAATAACAAAAATATAACACTGTAAATTTGACCAAAAATTTCTCCGTTGCGTTTTTTTTGCATCTGAGTTACATTGCATTTTGGTTTGAATTGCATTACGAGTCGTTCCCTAATTTCAAACACTAACAACAAAACTATAGGGAAAAATTGTCCAAAAAAAATAAAGAACTCCACACGGGCCCTTCTGACTCAGTCAGGGTCGGCTACACCATCATCGAAAATGGTTGAATAAGCTGGAAATAATAATAACGATAATTTTCTTGAATTTTTCCAAGAAATTGTATAATAATAATAAGAATCTGATAAAAAAATAAATAGACAATAATTTAAAATAAATGCATCAAATTAAAAATCTAATAATGAACTTGTAGAGCAGGAAATAAAAAGTAGCAGTGATAATGTGAAATTTGTACCTTTATTATTATTTTCTAATAATCAGAGAAAAGTAAAAATAAATCCAGAATTTTTCTATCCAGAAG